>NW_012121820.1:12071919-12083426 GCF_000951035.1 Colobus angolensis palliatus
CAGGCTGGTCTCAAACTCCTGACCTCTGGTGATCTGCCCACCTTGGCCTCCCAAAGTGCTGGGATTATAGGCATGAGCCACTGCCCCTGGCCCAACTTTTTTATTACACAGAATTACGAGTTTAAAAAAATTTGCGTATGCAAATATTTAAAACATCCATCCAGCACCACAGTAGGTGGGCCTATAGCACTAGAATTAAAAAAGAAAAAATAAATAAATAAAAACTAGACTCCAGGGATATTGTTTCAGCTCCATGCTCCCTCCAAACAGCAGCACAATCTGTTTGCATCTGGAATTTGAAGAGGCCACTCAGGTGTCTCAACAATTCCCATTTCAAAGGCATTAGGATAAGTCATTTCACTTTTCTACGCCGGGCCAGCCACAAACAGTAAATATACAGTTGTGTAGGAGTGACAAATGAAAGGAAATAATTTACATCTGTTGCCCAATACTTCCCAATTCAATTTACTATGCCAAATTCTTATGATAATCACAGCCTATACTACTTCAGTCAAATCAGATCCCTCTAACTCTCCAACCCAAACAGGGAGGAAGTCAGGATTCATGAGCAGTGTGAAAAATCACTGTATAATTGCAAATTAGAACCATAATCAGCCCTCTGGACCCTGAGCCCTCTTCATCACTATGCTGTGAACCAAGATGACTTCTTGTGAATATATCTGCAGAAGAAAAACGCCAACGCACTGACAGAGAGTAAACCCTTGTTCCTAGACCCAGTGGAGAGAACAGAGGGAAGAAATGTCTGTAAAAAAAATGAAATGAGGAGGCTTGTTATTCAACAAATGGGGGCTCTAGGAGATTAGTGTTCTCTCTATAGATAGTTTTTAATTATTTATTTATTTATTTTATTTTTTGAGACGGAGTCTCACTCGGTCACCCAGGCTGGAGTGCAATGGTGCAATCTCAGTTCACTGCAACCTCTGCCTCCTGGGTTCAAGCGATTCTCCTGCCTCAGCCTCCTGAGTAGCTGGGATTACAGTGTGCGCCACCACACTCAGCTAATTTTTTTGTATTTTTAGTAGATATGGGGTTTCACCATGTTGGCAGGCTGGTCTCAAATTCCTGATCTCATGATCTGCCCGCCTCGGCCTCCCAAAGTGCTGGGATTACAGGCGTGAGCCACCGCGCCCGGCCACTAGTTTATTTTTAAATACGAAAGTGATGACCAGGCGTGGTGGCTCATGCCTGTAATCCCAGCACTTTGGGAGGCCGAGGCAGGTGTATCACCTGAGGTCAGGAATTCAAGAACAGCCTGAACAACATGGTGAAACCCTGGCTCTACTAAAAATACAAAAAATTACCAGGGTGCGGTGGTGGGCACCTATAATCCCAGCTGCTCAGGAGGCTGAGGCAGGAGAATGTCTTGAACCCGGGAGGCGGAGGTCGTGGTGAGCCGAGATGGCGCCACTGCACTCCAGCCTGGGCAACAAGAGCAAAACTCTGTCTCAAAAAAAAAAAAAAGAAAGAAAGAAAGTGATGCAGGCATGTAGTATTTTTTGTTTTTTGTGTGTTTTGTTGTTGTTCAAACAGTAAAAGGAGTAACATTCAAAATATTTAATGACTGTTGCAACTAGGGCACAGACCAATCAGGATGAAAGATTCAAAGCCACTACGCTGTACTGGGGAGTACTTACTGCACAGCAGATTGGATATACAACAAAAAAAGAGGTCACTCACCCCAGACTCCCAGCTGCACTCACCAGAGGTAACCACGTTTATTTCTTAGGACTTATTCCAGAAATGTTTCATGCATCTACCAGCATATCTCTGTGCCTATATATCCCTTTTTGTCTAGAGCATTGCTTTTGAAAACACCATACTGTTCTGTAGCATAGTTTTTTCTTTCAACAATGTATTTTGGCCAGGTACTGTGGCTCACACCTGTAATCCCAACACTTTGCAAGGCCGAGAAATTTGCCCGGTATGCTGGTATGTTCCTGTAGTCCCAGCTACTCAGGAAGCTGAGATGGGAGGATCACTTGAGCCCAGGAGTTCAAGGCTGCAGTGAGCTATGATCCAGCACTCCAGACTGGAGGATAGAGTGAGACAAACAAACAATGTATAGTAGACATTGTTTGCTCTACATCTGTAGCTCATTTTTGTTACACTTTAGCAATGCTACTCAAAGTTTGGTCTGTTTACCAGTGCAGAAACTGTTTGCTACTGGCTTGAGAAAAGATAAGGGAGGAGCTTGCACCAGAATGCAAATCAACTATGTCTCTAAGTGCACTGTTTATTTCTGCTGATATATACCCATGACCATTGAACAACACAGGGGTTAGGGGCAATGACCCCTAGGCAACCGAAAATCCACCCATAACTTTGACTATCCCCAAAACATGACTATTAATATCCTACTGTTAACTGGAAACCTACCAGTCAACATAAACAGTGGATTGACACATATTTTGTATGTTATATGTATTATATGCTGTATTATTACAATAAGGTAAGCTAGAGAAAATAAAATATTAATAAAATAAGGAAAACATATTTGCAATTTGTTAATTGGAAGTGGACTGTCATAAAAGTCTATATCTTCACCATCTTCACAATGAGTAGGCTGAGGAGGAGGAGGAGGAGGAGGAAAAGAAAACTTTGGTCTTGCTGCCTCTGAGGTGGAAGAGGTGGAGAAGGGGAAAGGGAGGTAAAACAGGCAGGCATATTTGGTCTAATTTTTATTGAAAAAAATCTACACATAAATGGACTTGTGCAGTTCAAACCCACGTTGTTCAAGGGTCAACTATAGATATATATTTTTTTTGTCAGAAAGACTCTCTTGATAAAGTCATGATTTACATTCTGGCTCAAGTTCCTTATCTCCTAGTAGACCAGCAACAAACAACAGACTGTCTATTTTGAGAAGCACAGCCCCAGAGCATATACTTTCATAAGTTCTTTAACTAGTCCCCTCTTGATGAGCAATTGGGTTCACACAAGTGAACATTCTCGTATGCACACATCTTCATGCACTTGGGAGAGGATTTCCATAGCAGAGTCCTAGGAGTGGTATCGAGGTTGTGCAATTGATGAAAAAGCTGGTTATGATGGTGCCAGAGAGTTAGAAGTGACCTCAGAGTCACTTCTAAATCAAAAATAATAGGTTATTCAACATGAAATTGAGTCATCCAATTGTCACATTTCATTGATGAGAAAGCCAAAACCACAAAGGTAAAAGCAAGGCCCAAAGTCTAACAAGTCACTGTCAGGAATGGGCCCAACTACCCTGAAAGGCACTGGGTGTCAGCAGAACAACGACTTAGACACAAGGCCTTAGGGCCTGAGCTAAGGGGATGGATGGGTTGACTCTCTCTCCTCCAGCAGTATAACTGGAAACAAGGGTACCTCAGGGTCACCCCAGGGCCTAATCTATAGGAAATCTAGGTTCTGTTTTAATGGGTACTGCTGAGCTTCCTAGGAACACCTGTGAAGGAGACTTTGGAGCACACTGCTTAGGCCTGTCTTAAGCTGCCCCATGGAGGAAAGAAGGAAAAGGTCACATTAGACCAGGATATCCTAAGAAGGCAGGAAATTTATTAATACCTGGAACTTTGAAGAGTTCAGTGATAGTGGGCTCTGGTCAGAGAAAAAGAGGAACAGTAAAAAGGAACTAGGAGCAAATGAAGGATCGAAATGATAGAGAACAGAGCCGTATAAGACATGGATGAGGTAGAGGTTCCACAAAAGCTAAAATAATGGTCAGAGATTTAAAAGGAGAAACAGAGCAGTGAAGTCCTGGAAGCCAAGAGAGAAACGTTCCAAGAAGAAATAAGCAGACAGCAACAGCAAAAGTTGCAGAGGACTCAAATGAGATGAGGACTTTAAAAGAACCCATGGATTTGGCAATATGGAAGCCACTGGCAGCCTCGTGGAATCACTTCAGTAAAGCAGGGACAACAGAATTCAGACTGCGGTGGATGGAGAAGGGGATGGGAAGTGAGAAAATTGAGCCACTGAGTGTAGACGGTAATTCTTGGACAGACTGGTTGGGAAAGAAGAGAGAAAAAAAGGAGAGTAGAAGGTGGCTGCTAGGGGACATAAGAGTGTATCCTGTAACATCTTTACTCAACCTCTGGTGCACAGGCAGGTCACTCACTCTCAGGGCCAGAGGTCGCTGGGGAGAGAAAGGGGAGTCCCAGCTTCCTGTACCAGCCTTCACTGAATTGTGGTTCCCTTAAGATTTGTATAAATTATCCATAGTAATAGAACTCTGTGCCCATACTGTTTGCAAGATGTGTGCATGGGGTATGATAATAACAATAGCCACCATTTATTGAGAACATATTTATGCAAAGCTAAGAGCTTTGCATAAATTATCTCATTTAATCCTTACAACAACTCTGCGAGGTAAGCCTTATACTTTTTTCTTCAATTCGAAAATGGTAAAACCTGAGACACAGAAGGCTTAATTAGCCTGCTACAGGTCATCCAGCAAATAAATGCAGCAACGGGATTCAAACCCCAGTTCATCACACTCCAATGCCTGTGCTCCTATTAAGCCAGAATCCCACAAGCTGGACTCTATGAATCACACGCAATAGGCTCACGTGGGGAGCTTTTCAAAAATCCAAAAGCCCAGGTTCCATGAAAGATCTACTGACTTTTTTAAATGAAAACTGGAGCCCAGAATCTGAAATCTCCACAAATGATACTATCAAGCTCTGCAAATGATTCCTATGCTCATGGAAGTCTTCTAAGGCAAAGTATCTACCTCCTTACTGTGTGAGCTGCCTGCCCTTGGCCTTCATCCACTTTAGAATTCACACGGGCTTCCTGAGGATAAAGACAGCCTGGCCTGCTTGTTTGAGATAAAGTAGCTTCCCAAGGCCTTAACCTGGACCTACTAAGTGAGCATGTCCTCGGGGAAGGCCAGCAGTCTGTTATATATATTTAGCAAGCTCCCTGGGCAATTACTATCTTCAGAGAAGACTGAGAAACTCTGTTCAGTCATTCACAGCTAAAAGTATCCTACGTGCTATCCTGGGTTCTAATCTAGGTTCTAACACTTAATCATTCCAAGCTTCACTTTCCTATAAAATGGGCATAAATGTGCCTGCCTGGCAGCGCTGTTGTGAAGAATAGATACCGTACCAATTGAGGATTAGAATTACCTGCTTACAACAAAAACAAAATAACAATGGCTTAAACAAGGGGGTTTATTTTTCTCTCAGGTTAAAGTCTAGAGGTAAGCAATCCAGAGCGGGTATGAGGTCTGGGAGGAAAGACTCTTGCTATTAGTCTGCCCTTTCATCAGTAACACATCTTGACACAAAACGGCAACTGAGGCTGCAGCTATTTTGTCTACAGCCCTGGGTAAAGAGAAGAGAAGAAGGGATTCACCACCCAGGCAGGCCAGATTCCCTTAAGGAGTATATCTAGAAGGTCCTCGTGATACTTCCGGTTTATATTGCATTGATCAGAACTTAGATACAGGCCCACACCTAGTTGCAAAGAAGGTTAGGATCTTTTTGTTCAGTATCAGGTCTTTGCCACCCCAAATAAATCAGGCCTCTGTTATTTAAAGAAAAAAAAAGAAAGAGAAGAGAATAAATATTGGTGTTTCGGCCAGGCTCAGTAGCTCACGCCTGTATTCCCAGCCCTTTGGGAGGCCGAGGCAGGTAGATCACCTAAGGTTAGCAGTTCAAGACCAGCCTGGTCAACATGCAGAAACCCCATCTCTACTAAAAATATAAAAATCAGTGGGACATGGTGGTGCACGCCTGTAGTCCTAGCTACTTGGGAGGCTGAAGCACAAGAATTGCTTGAACCCAGGAGGCAGAGGTTGCAGTGAGCTGAGATCACGCCACTGCACTCCAGCCTTGGCAACAGAGCAAGATTCTGTCTCAAAAAAAAAAAAAAAAAAATTGGTGTCTCAGTCACAAGAATGTGCCTCTGCAAACTTCTCACTGCAGGGAGCTGAGGGCACCAGCTGCTGTGCTTTAAAATCTACTGGCCACACCTCCCCTGGAATGCACCCCACCAATGACTGAGTGCTGAGTACAGAGTCAGACCCATTTCAAACAGACAAGAGACTCCTTTGTTAGCTGACTTTGGCTCAAGACTCCCTGAGGGTTTTGGAGAACCTTTGTTAGAATGCACCTTCCTTCTACTGCAGGGCAATACGGAAAGCCAACCCAGCCTTCTCTCCCTCTCTCCTTTTCTTGGGGCCAGTGGCTCTCCTGGCCTTGTCTAACTCCCTCCCTCCTTCCTTTCACACAAGCATTTCCCCTTGTAAAACAACTGCATGTTTCATCCCATCTTGGTGTCCATTTCTCAAAGCAGCTGACTAACAAAAATGGCAAGGCAATTCACAGTTCCCAGCACAGTTCAGTAATGCACATAACACCTGTGGAACTCTTCGATGGGAATGGAATAGACAATAAATAATAGCTGTGCAGGGGGAGAAGGAGGAAGTAGTGCAGGGCCAACCATGGAGAAAGGAATGTTTTACTGAAAGGTGGGGACACAGGGTCTGAGGCAAATCACTGATTCTCCTTCACCCCCAAAGTATCTCCATTATGGTAACATTTGGTTAACCACAGCATCAAAGTCAGTGTGAAGAGGGGTATATAGATTCAGGTAATTGTCATAAACCTGTAATCGAGGCCAAAGCAGGAGGATCGCTTGAAGCCAGGAGTTCAAGACCAGGCTGGGCAACATGGCGAGACCCCGTTTCTACAAAAAAATACAAAAAATAGCTGGGTGTGGTGGTGTGACCCTGTAGTCCCAGCCACTTGGGAGGCTGAGTGGGGAGGATCACTTGAGCCTGGGAGGCAGAGGTTGCAGTGAACCAAGATCATGCCACTGTACTCCAGCCTGGGCGACAGAGCGAGACTCTGTCTCAAAAAAATAAAGAAAAAAATAGTAATAATAATAAAGAATTTCAAGGAGAAAACACAGGGTGAGAGAAGGTGCAGTGGGGGCACAAGGTGGATGTGAATCTGTATATGACACAAAAGTTCCCCGGGACTTAACTGACATCATGTATGTGGCACATGGTAGGAGCCTAATAAATGACGGTTGCCCAGATACATGAATAGCTCCCTCATGGTTGTAGATCACCACTCACAGATCCATTGAAGAAATATTTGTAGGCCGGGCACAGTGGCTCATGCCTGTAATCCCAGCACTTTGGGAGGCTGAGGCGGGTGGATTACAAGGTCAGGAGATCGAGGCCATCCTGGCCAACATGGTGAAACCCCCTCTCTACTAAAAATACAAAACTTAGCCAGGCATGGTGGCAGGTGCTTGTAGTCCCAGCTACTCAGGAGGCTGAGGCAGGAGAATCACTTGAACCTGGAAGGCAGAGGTTGCAGTGAGCCGAGATCGCACTTTAGCTTGGGCAACAGAGCAAGAATCCGTTTCAAAAAAAAAAAAAAAAAGATTTGCAGAAAGCCTACCACGTGCCAGGTTCCGTACTAGGCACCAATGAAGTCACCATGAATAAGAAAGTTGAAGTCCTCGCCCCTACAGTCCTTCAGAGAAATCTCCTTTGCAGACATTTTACATAGATCCCTCTACCTCTGTCTTTCTACATTCACAAACTGAATTCGAACCCACATCTACCAGACTTAAAGCTCATATGGGCTGGTCCAATGGTAATGTGTTATCCAAATTTATTAACATTAGTGTCACTAAGATTGCTATGCAACTCCCCACTGCTAAATTAGATTTGTCTTTTTAAAAATTAAAGTAAAAGTTGGCCAGGCACGGTGGCTTACACCTATAATCCCAGCACTTTGGGAGGCCAAGGTGGGCGGATCACGAGGTCAGGAGATCGAGACCATCCTGGCTAACATGGTGAAACCCCGTCTTTACTAAAAGTACAAAAAATTAGCCGGATGTGGTGGCAGGCACCTGTAGTCCCAGCTACTCGGGAGGCTAAGGCAGGAGAATGGCATGAACCCGGGAGGCAGAGCTTGCAGTGAGCGGAAATCACACCACTGCACTCTAACCTGGGTGACAGAGCGAGACTGCATCTCAAAAAAAAAAAAAATTAAAGTAAAGTAAAAGTTAAAAATAATGCCCATTCGAATTGCTTCTGAAATATTCTCTTGATCTCTGAAACCAAGTAGACTCACCCATGTAGAATTATCCTTCTATTTCTATTGACCTTTGTTTTCGTCATCCATTGTTGCTAACAAATTATCCCAAAACTTAACAGCTTAAAATAACAGGCGTTTATTATCTCATAGAGCCAAGGAGTGACTTAGCTGCATGGCCTGGCTCATGGTCTCTCATGAGGTTTCTTGCCATCAAGGTGTTAGCCAGGGATTCAATCTCCGAAGGCTTGACTGGGGCTGGAGGATCTGCTCCCAAGGTGGTACTCTGACATGACTAACAAGGTGGCACTGGCTGTTGACAGTAGGCTCAGTTCTTTACTACATGGGTCTCCCCTTAAGGCTCCTAATGACATGGCAGCTAGCTGGCTTTCCCTAGAGCATGACAGGAAGACAGAGACAAAACCAGAGATAGAGAGACCAAGAGACAAGCTATGATGTATTTTAACCTGATCTGAGAAGTGACATACCATAACTTCTCCTGTATTCTGTTTTTAGTGTTTTGTTTTTGTTTTTGTTCTTGTTTGTTTGTTTGTTCGAGACAGGGTCTTGATCTGTCACCCAGGTTGGAGTGCAATGGCATGAACACAGTTCACTGCAGCCTCAACCTCCTGGGCTTAAACAATCCTCCCGCCTCAGCCTCCGTAGTATCTAGGACTACAAACTCACACCACTATGCCTGGCTAGTTTTTGTATTTTTTTTAGAGACGAGGTCTCATTTTGTTGTCCAGGCTGGTCTCGAACTCCTGGGCTCAAGCAATCCTCCTGCCTCAGCCTCCCAAAGTGCTGGGATTACAGGCATGAGCCACTGTGCCCGGCCCCGCTTCTCCTGCATTCTGCTGGTGACACAGACCATTGCTGGTACTATATGGGAGGGGACCAGATAGGGTTTGCAAACCAGGAGACAGGATCATTGGTGGCCCTCTTAGAAACTGGTTACCACAGTGTCCAAGAAGAACCCCCTCTCCCCAAACTCCACCTAAACTCTGGAACAGGGAGGTGCGCAAATTTCACTGTTTCAAAATACAGAGGCACACAGCAAACAGTGAATTTAATCTGTCCTGGAAGCTCATGTTTTAAGCCCAGTGGAACTACTTTTCCTCAATTATACTTGAGCATCATGCCAATAGCCTGCACAGAAGGACATTATAAGAAAGAGCTCCAATTAAGTCACTGCTGTATTGCATCACTGTTCAGTCAGCTGACCCACGGGAAAAATCTCTCTTCGGTCTCAGGGTCAGGAAAAGTTGAGCTTCTCCCAAATATTTGTTTTTCTCATATAAAATCTAGAATTTTGTTACCACTCACATTTCCCTCTTTACTTTGGCCATTCGGAAGCTCAGAGCCAAACGTGTAAGTAAGCCTTTGCTGGTGTTGAGATTTTTGAGCTAATGTCATCTGGGAGTTATTTCTTCCACTTGTTTTCTATTTTCTCTAACTCCCTCAACTTTTTGTCTTATCCTTTTGTATGTTTTGTACTTTGGTAATTCCCCTCAAAGCTTTTGTGGATTGAGATGGAGTTTAAATACACAATAAAATTAGTTTTTGCCCAAAAGACTGATGACCTGCATGTGCCATCTAGTGGTGAGAGAGACAACTGCAAGAATAGAAATCTCCCTCATTTTTCAGATGTGTTTTGGATGGAGAGTGGGGAGTAGTGGGCAAGGGAAGAGGAGGGAGACCAGGCCTCCTCTGTATGCTTTGTCAGGAAATTGAGACTGCTGAATATTAAGAAGCCTCTAGGCAGGGCCAAGGAGCAGGTGATTCAATGGCTGGAACTGAAAATGATTTATCGGAATCTGAAGAAAAAATCAAAAAATAGTGAAGAATGAAGGCACTGGCAGTGGAAGGGTTAAGAAAAAAAAGTGTTAGTAAAAGTAAACAATGAAAATAGACCTGATTCAAGCAAGTAATCACTTGAAAGGTGCTTAATGTAGGTTGATTGCAGATGTAACCAGCCATTTTTTAAACATTCACATTAACTGTAGAAAGAAGGTTAGAGCCCAGTGTTTTTATTTTACTTCAGAGAAAACTGGGGCACAGAAGCATTGAGCACTTGTTCAAAGCTATACAGTCTGTGAGTCCCAGGTCCAGGGCAACTCCTGGGCCAGTCCTCTTTCCCCAGCACCACCCTACTCCTAACTGTACGTAGCAGATGCTCATTTAGGCTTTCATTTTGCCCAGAGGATTTCAAAATAAAAATGAAGTCATCATATAAAAATGCTGGATCCAGCATATTTTCAATGAATTATTACTAGCTGGTTTTGTAGCTACATCTTGACCTACCCCCAAAATGTCAGGGTGGTGGTTCAAAGCACTGGCTTCGTTAATCTTCACCATGTGGCAAGTCATCAGTTCACAATGACAGAGAAAGATTCCAGAAGCCAATGGCAGTAGGTGAGGAAGCCCCAGTCTGAGGAAGAGAAAGTAAATTCAGTCATCTACCATATTAACCTAGCATCTGCTCTGGGCCAGGTTCCAGGCAGGATGCTGGGGTGGCAATATCAACAATGCACTGGCAATGTCTGGAGCTATATGTATCCCATCTCCCTGTACCCTGACATGTGTTCTTGGACACAACTTCAGCTAAAACTGAGGCATAGCTTGGATCTGGAGGGCCCCTGAAGACCTAGCCCAGGGATCTACAGTCTCAAGTTGAATGTCTTGGAAACAGCCTGAAGTCAGGGACCACTGAGGGGGCTGGAGATACTGTCTAAAAAGGAACATGAGACATTACCATATTAGACAGCACAAATATGGAACATTTTAATCATCTGAGAGAGTTCTATTGAACAGCACTGGCCAAGAGTGCCCTTTCCTGGATTTTCTGCTCCTCTGAGTCCTACCAGTTCTCCTAAGCCCTTCAAATATCAGCAGAGACTGATATGAGTCACTGATTCCTGGAAAAGGCAGAGCTCTGGGACAATGGCTGTTCCAGGTTGACGTCCTCAGAGGTACAAATGACACACCAGAGACAGAGGGCATCTGAAGTTGTTTCTTAAACTTTCCAGGCTTCTTTGCTGGTAATGGGTGCCAGAGGGGGCAAAAAGAACAGAAGGAATATTGAGGGGCTGAAACTTTGAGATCAGAAAGACCCAATTTCCTATCGAGGTTCTCCATTACTAGTTGGGTAATCTTTAGGCAAAGCCTTTGGGTGCCAGTTTTCTTACCAGCAAAAACTGAGAACTATGTTTGTCACAAAGATTAAATGAGACAGTGGATGAGACAGTGTCTGGCTCATGGTTAAGTGTAGATTTCTTACTCATCTCTTCTTGCCCTTTTGGAGGCTAATTTCCACTCTGCCAAGGATAAGAACCACATGCCACCTTCTCATCAGGGGACAGGTGGAGGCTAGTCATGGCTAGCTATTCCACTCATTCTGTTAATGAATATTTGTTATGAAAACAGCAACTGGCCAGGTGTGGC
>NW_012121820.1:12083926-12114632 GCF_000951035.1 Colobus angolensis palliatus
GGGAGGGAGGGAGGGAGGGAAAAGAAAGAGAAGAGCAACTGCCAGGCCTTGTGTTCTGCATCATACAAAGATAGAAAACACGTCCCCAAGGGGAGGAGTTCACTGTCTCATGGGAAAGACTGGTAGGCAAACCAATAGTTATATAGCAGGGGGACAAGAAGTGAATTGAGAGTGCACAGGGAGAGCACAGAGGTGGTGATATTTCAGCCAAGACAGAAAGTGTGAACAGAAGTTTGCCTGACCAGCAAGCACGTAAGAGAGGGCATGCCAAGCAGAGATAACAGAACTTGCAAAAAAGGAAGACTGGAAAGTAAGGTAAATCCAGTTACAAAGGTCTCTGAGCACTGTGCTGAGGAGTTTGAGCTAAAACTTGTAGGGAACACAAAGCCTCTAAAGGAAAGTCAAGTCATCATATTTGAGTACTGAAAATATTCCTATACTGCCAGTGTGGATACGATTTAGAAGAGGCAAGACTGGGCCAGGTGCAGTGGTTCACACCTGTAATCTCAGCACTGTGGGAGGCCCATGTGGGCAGATCACCTGAGTCAAGAGTTCGAGACCAGCCTGACCAACATGGAGAAACCCTGTCTCTACTAAAAAATACAAAATTAGCCGGGAGTGGTGGCACATGCCTGTAGTCCCAGCTATTTAGGAGGCTAAGGCAAGAGAATCGCTTGAACCTGGGAGGTGGAGGTTGCGGTAAGCCAAGATTGTGCCACTACACTCCAGCCTGGGCAACAAGAGTGAAACTCCGTCTCAAAAAAAGAAAAAAGAAGAGGCAAGACTGGTGAAAGGAAAGCCAGTCTCAATTTGTTCCACTCTCCCCTACTTCACTGTGTTCCAATCACAAGGGACTTCTCTGAGTTTCTCGAATTACAAAATACCAAGCTCTTTCCCGCTCACAGCCTTTGCACTTGCTGCTCCCTCTGCCTGGACTACTCTTCTCTTGGCTGTTACACAGCTTCCTTCTTCTCCGCCTTCGTGTCAAGCATTTCAGACCAAACATTTCTTTCTTTCCCTAATCAATCTAATGTATCAATTTTCCTCCGTTATTCTCTCTTGTAGCATCCCAGGGGTGGAAGTGTTCTATTTATCGCAATTTGAAATTTTATTCTTATTTGTATTATGTGATCAATAGCTGTCTTCCCCATTAGAATGTAAACACCATGAATGTGAGGTCATGTCTGCCCCTGTTCATCACCATGTCCCCAGCACCCAACACAATGCCTGGCACGGTGCTAACACTGAATAAACACTGCATTTATGAGACAGTGAGCACAGCCAAGATGATCATGGCTTAACCAAGGAAGTCGCAGCAAACCTGGGAAAAAGAAACTAACGCTACACAAAGTAAACAGGATAGGTCTTGAGGCAGAATACGGTCTGGAGGCAGGGAACTTAAGGACTTGCTAGAATTAAATCAAATGAAACACTTCAGCTATGATAAGAAATATCCTTTCTTTCCCTCTTTATTTTTATTGATTGATTGATTGATTGATTGAGTTTTGCTCTGCTGCCCAGGCTGGAGTGGAATGGCGCGTTCTCCGCTCACTGCAACCTCTGCCTCCCTGATTCAAGCGATTCTCCTGCCTCAGCCACCAGGGGATTACAGGCTCATGCCACCACGCCCAGCTAGTTTTTTATTTTTATTTTTATTTTTAGTAGACACGTCGTTTCACCATGCTTACCAGGCTGGTCTCGAACTCCTGACCTCAGGTGATCCGCCCGCCTTGGCCTCCCAAAGTGCTGGGATTACAGGTGTGAGCCACCAGGCCCCGCCGAAATATCCTCCTATTTACATAGGGCATATAACTGGTAAATGCCTTTGTAACTTTTAGCCTCTTCATTTACATAGGGCGTACACCAAGTAACCAATGGAAACCTCTAGAGGGTATTTAAACCCCAGAAAATTCTATAACAGTGCTTTTGAGCCTCTATGCTCAGCCGGCTCCCACCCTGTGAAATGTACTTTCGTTTTCAATAAATCTCTGCTTTTGTTGCTTCATTCTTTCCTTGCTTTGTTTGTGCCCTTTTGTCCAATTATTTGTTCAAGACACCAAGAACCTGAACACCCTTCACTGGTGACAGTTTGAGACAAGTATCAGAATCAGTTCCGCCTGTACCGAGTTCTAACTGCACTTCTAGCTGTATAGCCTTTTATCCACCAGGCCCTCCCTATTCCCCTCGTAAAATGAGAACAACACCCATGCAGCTTGGCTGAGCGAATGTCCTCAAACGCAAAAAAAACAATGATAGGGCTGGGGCCGCGGGTTCTGAGGGCCCAAATGAACACACCCGGAATAGCAGCAGTCGCTCCTTGAGGGCGGAAGTTACAGCTTGATCTAAGTACGGAGGGTAAAATGGATCCCCCATATGCGCAGCGCCATGGTTCTTTGTAACCTCATAAAGCGTCCGATGAGCAGCAGGGGCTGGAGGGTAATTTAGGGCCAATATCATTTGTTTCTTTTACATAATTTCGCCATTTCTCAGAATTCTAAAATTTGTTTAATCGAAATATCAGCTTGAGGGATGCTGAAAACTACAGAGTAGAAGGAAAATCTCCGCTGAGGGATAACCAAGACGTAGAGATGGGAAAATGTTCATGCTCAGCACCCCCTGGCGGGAGGGAGGAGCTGATGTGGAAGATCCCCGCAGCCCCGCCTCTTTCGCGCTGTTTCCAGTCCCACTCGGAACCCCCCGGGAATGCTAGCGGCACTGGGAGACCTTCACGTTACTACATTGCCCAGGGGACCCCGAGGCCGGCGTGGGTCTCCTCACAAAGTGAGGGGCCGAGCCGTTAGATGCGTGTTGTTTTAATCGAGCAGGTTTCGCCCTTCCCCGTCAGCCTGTGACGTTCCCAAAACACGTCCGGCCAACGGCACGGATCCCATCTAATGAGCCAGGAGGAAGTAGACCCCCTCTGCGAAATGTAGTTTCCAGGAAGGCTTGTGGGAAACAGAGTCCGAGGCAGGCCACAGAGCGCTCTTGCAGCCAAATAGAGGCGGGCTTGGGGCGCGTCACGTGACCTGTGCAGCCAACTGTTCCGGGGCGTGGCCTTTGCCTGAGCTGCTGTTAGGAGACGTGCTTAGGTCGGGAGTATCTCCTGCCATCGCCTGGGCTCGACTTCTGGACTGGTCTCCAAAAGTCGACGTAGTCCCTGCGTCTTCCCTGTTCCTTTGCGCTGACCTCATATTTGCATACACTGAAACTTGTGGCTCTCCCTGTCTTGGAGTGGTAGGTTCTATAGGACCTCACCATGTTCTCTTACCCATGGTTTCTGCGGCAGCCAAAATGAGCCACTCCGTGTGCTTCAGAGCTTTAGGGAATAAACCATTAATCAAGTCATTTGATTACCTCATCTTTCAGGACCTTTTCCACTACCTGTTCACACTCCTTGTGCTCACCCACGACTGTCCCTCAGAAACTTAAGTCCTGTGACCCTTCTGCATTCTATCAGTCTTCTAGTTTCATTTCTTGTCCTAGCCAACCTAGATCCTAAGAATCCTCTCCTGCCTTATTTCCTTCTGTAACAACCTCAAACCCTGGATTAATACAGTTGCCTAATTTGGGTCTACTGGGTGCAACTGGAGCGGGGGAATACATCGCCTAATCCCACAGGTTGGTGCCACTAAAATCAAGGTTTCAGACTTCAACTAAGCCCTAATTTCAACCAGCTGGTTACAGCACTGTGGGGAAGGAGGCTAACCAATAGAGGGAAGGGATTTGTCGCCAAGAGTCCTGGTGGAAATACAAGGCTTTGGAAGGACTATCTTTACTGCCTCCCACCTCACCCCTACACTTCATGTTTGTACTAGAATGGCATAAGAATGAAGTGTAGAATTGGTGCAGGCAAACCCAAAAGTAGGGGCTCAGCTTGGGTGGGTTCTTGGCTTCACCCAGGAAAGAATTCAAGACTGAGCCAACAATAAAAGAAAGCAAGTTTATTTGAGCAACAGTGTATAAGAAAATGGCTGCTCCATAGACAAAGCAGAGCTATCCCATAGGCAGAGTGGCACTCATGGATTGCTGAATAGCTATCTTTATATTCACTCTTAATTATATGCTTAATAAGGAACAGGGTGTTCACAAACTTTCTAGAAAAGGGGCAGGGAGCTCCTGGAACCATATAAAGTAACTTTAGGATTTTTGCCACGGAATTTGTAAAGTGTCATGGCACTTATGGGAGTGTCTATGTGCAAATGTAGTATAACTCCTAGTCCTAGTTAGTTTGGGCTGGTTTCTTTGCTACATCCTGTCCTGATCAGCAGGGTTACGACCAGTGCTCAGAAAACAAGCCCTGCTAATCTCTTACCTCATTACCCCTTCAGAGATTATATACTCCTCTTTAATCATAAAGGGTTGTAGAAGGGTGGAGGTCCATCCTCTGTCACTGCCTCCTACTGATTTTGTGGGCATAGTGTCCTCCTCTTGTGCCTGTGGGGACTTATGAGAAACAGGTTTAATTCTGGACAGGTGTACCCAGCTAGTGACTCCCTGAAGTTTAACAGCAGTGGGGATGCTTAACAATGCCTGGTAGGGTACCTTCCATTTTGGTTATAATTGATCCTCGGAGGATCCTTCTTCCCAAGTTTTTAATAGGACTCTGTGTCCTGTTTGAACAGGGGAGCTATTTTTTTCCTTTGTGAAAAAGGGCAATACCTTATTTCCATATTCTTGAAGGGCCTTTTGAACCTGGTCTAAGTTAATATGAGTAAGCATTCTGTGTGTTTCCTCATCAAACAGGAAGTCTGAAGTTAAAAAAGGGCCCCCCATAGGCCATTTCAAATGGGCTAAGTTTTAAGGTTCCCTTCAGAGCCATCCTTATGCCCAAAAGGGCCATGGGAAGGAGAGACACAGGTCTCTGAGGTCTGCTGACAGTTTTGCTAATGTCTTTTTAAAACATGATTGGCTTTTTCTACCTTACCTAAGGATTGAGGCCTCTAGGAGGAGTGAAGATGATAGATAATGCCTAAGGCTGAGAAAACCTGCTGGGTCACCTTAGCTGTGAAGGAAGGTCTCTTATCACTTTGCAAACATTTTGGTAATTCAAAACTTGGGATGAATTTTTTTAAGTAACAATGTGGACACTTCCAGTGCTTTTTCTGTCCTTGTGGGAAAAGCTTCTCTCCACCTGATGAAATTGTTATAAGTACTAGCAAATACTTTAGTCCTCTGTATACGGTGGCATCTGGGTGAAACCTATTTGCTAGTCTTCCCCAATGCAGGTTTGAGTAGGGGTGAGGGTATAGGGTGGCTTCCTGAGTTGTTATGGGCACAGAGTTCACAGGCCCTGGTGGTCCTTTTTATAGTCTAGAATAGCCTTGCTATTCCAGAATAGGTAAGTCCCTGCCTAACCCCAATGTTAAATGGTTTACTGATGGGTGTAGCTTTATTCATGAGAGAATAAAGAAGGCAGGCCAACAAGAAGTTGAGGCCAAAGCTTACCTCCTCAAACTTCTGCTAAAAAAGTGGAATTAATCACTCTAATTAGGGACCTCTGATAGGGAAAAGACTTAAGAGTCAATATATTTACTGATTCAAGGCACAAAAATCGCTTGAGCCCTGGAAGTGGAGGTTGCAGTGAGCCGAGATCGTGCCATTGCACTCCCGCTTGAGCTACAGAGTGAGACTCTATCTAAAAAAAAAAAAGTATATATATGTGTGTGTGTGTGCATATATATGTTTGTGTGTGTATATATACACATATATACATATATGTGTGTGTGTGTAAAGCATTTAACATTAGGGTTAGGCAGGGACTTATCTAGCTTTAAGGTCAGGCCTGCTAGAGTAGGTCTGTTCTACCGTTTTCACCATTCTTGGCACATGGAGTCCAGCAACAGGGTAGCAGCATTTAAAACCTGACATACTTTAAGGGGAAACTCTTGGGTATCGAGCAGAAGGGTCTAACATTTGAGCAACTGACTCCCTGTTAGCCATTAATGTCCTTTCGCTCTAGGACCTAGTGTACTTGATTGAGAGGGGAAAGTAATGACATCTAATTTTGGTCCCAAGGAAGAATTCCTTGCTTTTTTTTCTTTTTTTTTTTCAGACAGAGTCTTGCTCTGTTGCCAGGCTGGAGTGGAGTGGCGCGATCTTGGCTCACTGCAACCTCTGCTTCCTGGGTTCAAGCAATTCCCCTGCCTCAGCCTCCTGAGTAGCTGGGACTACTGGTGCATGCCACTACACTGGCTAACTTTTTTGTATTTTAGTAGAGATGGGGTTTCACCATGTTGGCCAGGATGGTCTGGATCTCCTGACCTCATGATCCATGTGCTGGGATTACAGGCGTGAGCCACCGCGACCAGCCGAGTTCCTGGCTTCTTCTACCAATAGAGTGGTGGTGGCCACAGCTCACAAGCATCCTGGCCATCTGGCCACCACCTGATCTAGCTGTTCAGAGAAATAAGCCCTGGTCTAGGATTATTCCCTAGCCTTTGAGTTAGAACACCTAAAGCCGTCCCTTGTTTTTCAGCCACAAAGAGAGTGAAAGGTTTTTCTAAGTTTGGGAGTCACAAAGCAAGGGCCGTTCCCAGATTTTCTTTTAAGGTTAGGAATGCCTGTTGGCAGGTTCCATCACAGTTCAAAGGCTCGTGATCATTCACTTTTAGAGCTTCACAGAGTGGTTTTACTATGACCCCAAACCAGGGAATCCAGATATGGCAGAAGCCAGCCATTCCCATAAAGGTTCTTAACTGTTTCTTAGTCTGATGGCGCTGGAGTGCCAGAATGGTCTCTTTTCATTCCTGGGCTGTTGTCCTTGTTCCAGGAATGAGCATGTATCACAAGTATTTAACCATTTGCACAGAAATCTGGGCCTTGTGGGGGATACCCGATACCCTTATTTTCCCAAGAAATTAAGGACCTGAATTATATTTTTATCAGAGTCGTCCCTAGTAGGGCTGGAAATTAATAGGTCATCCACATATTTTAGGAGGGATCAATTCATTAACTGCAGTTCCCTTAATTCTTTTGCCAATGCATCCCCAAAGAGATGAGGACTGACCCTGAAGCTTTTGGAAAAGACATTCCAGATAAACAGAGATGTAGCATGAGCGTCTGGACCAGTCCATTCAAAAGCTAAAATATACTAGGAGTCTGGGCACAAAGGTATACAAAGGAAAGCATCCTCTCATACGATGAATCAATTAGCATCTTCAGAGACTTAGGTCAATATTGTATAAGGGTTAGGAGCTATTGGATGGACTGGAACTAATGCCTCATTAACTCCCTTCAGATCCTGAAGAAATCCATATTCCTCACTTGGTTTCTTTACAGGCAGGATGGTAGTATTACATGGGGACTGACAGGGTTGTAATAGTCCTTACTTTAGAAATTTCTATCCGGGGCTGTATCCCCCCTTTTGCTTCAAGTCTCAAAGGATATTTTTTCCATGGGTAAAACATTAACAACTCTATCAGGAACTTCTTTGTCTTAAACAGAAGAGTCTACTTGAGAAGTAATATGCAGTGGAAGGAAAGTCTCTTCTTTATCTGTAGTAAGTCCAGCACTTAGAGCTAGAAGTAGTGCCCCTTCCTGGCCTATTGCCTTTTTGTGGGGCTCTCCAAATTGAACTGTGTCTTGTAATTGGAAAAGTAAGTCTCTTCCCAGTAAAGGAATAGTGCACTGAGACATAAGCTAGAACCTGTGGGAAAACATATGGTCCGCTACAGTGTAACCAAGGGGATGGGTGAATCTCCTAATTTTTGGCTGGCTATCAATCATGTACCTTGTACAAGGTGGTACTCTTGTACCACCAGTATGGTACAAGAGTAGGAAGACAGTGGCCCTGAGAAATGGGTCAGAACTGAGAAGGCTGCTCCCATATCCAATAAGAACTCAGTATTCTTACCTGCCACATCAAGAGTTACCCAAGGTTCCTCTGTGGAGATGGTAAGGTGTCCAGTGGGAGCTATGGGGAACCTCAGGTCCCATCACTTCTCTGTTGTCTTGGCCATTACGGGTTTGAGTGGCCCAGATTCCCCTTGGAGTCTGAGGCAGTCCCTTTTCCAGTGGTTCTCTTGCTTGTGCTAGGCACACTGATTCTGGCCCCAGGGGCCAGCAAGTTGGGCGCTATCGTCTGGGCAGCCGAGACACCGATCTTGCAACACTTCCTTGGGACGAGTAACCTTGAGGCAGCAGGTGACTTAAGGCAGCCACTAACAATTGGGCTTTTTGGCTTTTTCTTTTGGTTTTCTCTGCTTCCTTTGCTCTGTCCCTGTTGTTGTAAACCCTAATGGCCATGTACAAGAGTTGACTCATGGGAGTTTGAGGTCCCGTTTCTGCCTTTTGTAACTTTCTCATAATGCTAGGGGCATATTAAGTAATAAAATGCATACCCAGGAGAGCTCACCCTTCCAGGGAGTTTGGGTCTACATTAGCATATTTCCTGCTTGCCCCAACCAAATGGTCCTGAAATAGAGTGAGATTTTTGTCCTTCCTCTGAGTTACTTCTCTAACCTTGTCGTAATTAACTGGCTTAACCACACACTTTTCCATACCTCCTATTAAACAAGTTACCATGTGATTTCTGTGTTCAAGGTCTTGGGAACCCCACTGCTAATCCCACTGAGGGACCAGATCTAGAGCTGCATCTCCCCTCACATGACAAATGGCATCTCCCCTCACATGATAAATGGCCTTAGTTACCAGTTGCCACTTCATTAGCATATTCATGAGCAGTACCCAGAATCCTTTGTTTCTCCTCTACAGCACAGCAGGTAGACAATAATATTTGCAAGTCATGCGGTTTTAAATCAAAGAACACGATCAACTGGACAAGCTTCCCTATAAACTTCCCTGGATCCTCTGAAAACCAACCAAATTTCTCCTTGCATAAAGCCAAATCAGACACAGAAAAAGGCACATGGCTGAGCACAGTGGCTCACACCTGTAATCCTAGCACTTTGAAAAGCCAGGACGGGCAGATCACTTGAGCCTAGGACTTCAACACCAGAGTCAGGCATCCCAGAGTCAGGACAACAGGGGACCTCTCAAAATTAGAAAAGAAGGGGTTAAAAACAAACACGGGAAGTGTCTTGTCTTACATTGAACAGAAACAATTGCCCAAATATCTAAAGGAAAGACCACAAACACGACAACAAAATAAGTGTAAAAGTGAAATGGCGGTCATTAGACACTAAAGAGAAAAAGGAAGGTCCAGGAGAAAGGGTGACAAGGACATGCCAGGCCTGCTGCCATTTGCGACACTCAAATGATGGGGGACAATGAGCTACCAAGCCGGAGGCTCAGTTCCCATTTCCTGTTTCACCCAAAAAGGTCAATATTGAGTGGGAACAAAGAGAAGACCGACCTTTGTTTGTGGAAGTCAAATGGTGCCAATCTGTCTTAATTTGGGGTTTGGGTGAAGGTTTCCCTCAGGTTCCCTTGTCTTGTGAGTTGCCAGGAAAGCTGATGGCTCTGAAAAGAGTCCTTTAGGCACAACTCTACAGCACAAACTGCCCTAGAGTTACAACTTCACAGTGTTATAGCTTAACAACTCCGATCTGTACTGAGTCCCTTTGTCCCATTCATCTTGTTTCCATTGTTCCGTCTGGGTCACCAGGCTGATACAGACAAATCCCAAAATTGGCGCTTAGCTCAGAAGGGTACTTGGCTTCACCCAGGAAAGAATTCAAGAGTGAGCTGACAGTGAAAGAAAGCAAGTTTATTTGAGCAACAGTGTACAGCCAAGTGACTGCTCCATAGACACAGCAGGCCATCCCATAGGCAGATTGGTCCAGAGCAACACTCGTGGGTTGCTGGCTACCTATATTTATACCCATTCTTAATTATTTGCTAAATAAGGAATGGGTTATTCACAAACTTTACAGAAAAGGGGAAGAGAGTTCCTAGAATTATATAACTTCCAGGTCATTGTCATGGCATTTGTAAACTGTCACGGTACTGGTAGGAGTGTCTTATGCAAGTGCATTATGATTGCTAGTCCCACCTGGCTTTGGCCAGTTTCTTTGCTACATATCATTTAGATAGACAGGGTCCTGACCAGTGCTCAGAAAACAAGTCCTGCTGATCTCCTACTTTGAAACAAACCAAAACATTAATTGTGAGAATATTCTAGAAAGACAATTGGTAAGAAAGAAGATACTGTAAACACTCAAACAGAAACATAACATAACCTATAATGAATGAAATAAGAAATAGCAAGGAAATATAGCAAAGATGCTAAATCGGTGTAAGTTAAGAGTTAAATGAACCCAGAGAGCAAATGATAAAGTCCTTTAAAAAGCACAATGATGGAAAGAATGGGGTGTTCCTGGTGCAAGGCCTGGCATAGGTAATGTTTTGTTAGCTTTCCAGAAAGATTAAAAGATTATGCCCAAAATATTCCCTTGAGAAGTGGCAGGTGTAAGAGGACTCTGGAAATCAGTAAGTAATCCAGCTTCAAAAAAATAATTTTTAAAAAGGAGTCTCTTCTTGAGGAGAAATGGAGATCCAAAACAGATGTCCGAGTACATCAGAGGCCCCTACTGTTCTGCATCTGCGGAGGCAGAATCCCACGTAGTCTGCACTCCTGTTGTCACCGAGGCCATTAAGCCATCTCTGAGCACCTGCTGGGGGCCACACACAGCCTGAACCCTCTCCGGGAGTGTGCTGCCAAGCACTGGAGAGGAGATTTAGTTTGGTTTTGTTCTTATCATGATCATGTTTTCTTAATTTATATCTTTCATTCCCCTATAACATGAGGTTCATTTGTCATCCGTGAAATACCTTAAGCCAGATCTATACTGTTTTCACATACCATGTAATATTTGATATGATTAAGAAAAGCTGTGCTTGCTTTGGCAACACAAACACTAAAATCGGAACAGTGCAGAGATTAGCACAGGGCTCCTGTACAAAGATGACACACAAGTTCATGAAGCGTAAAAAAGAAAGAAAAGAAAAGCAGTAAACTGGTGAGTTAACAGTTAACTGGAAAAGGTATTGCTTTGAAGGCAATCCAATTTATTACCCTTCTACATATCAGCCTTACCACCTGATTCTAAATTTAAATATCTGCTGTTTACCAACAGGAAATTACAACTTTATTTACATGTGTCTCTGGGGAAAGAGCATGCAGAGAATGGCCACATCTTTATATATGCATGGCAAATATCTGGAACAAAACAAAACAATTCTGGAATCCCACATGACATTAATATTTTAGGAGTAGAGCACAAGATCTCCTAAGAACAACAACAAAAAAACTTCACATTATAGAAAAAGGAATCACATACACATCAATATTAAGATAGAGCAATATATCTCAAACTACTTGTGCAAAACCAGTTGGGTTTTTGTTCATTTTAATTCGTTTCAAACAACACGTTTGTGAAATAAGAGTTTGTTTCCAGAAAAAAATGATATTATAGTAAATTATAGAATACAAAATACAAGCTTCATTTTTTAAATTTTTGATTCAGCATAAATAAAATCACTCTAAAATTGCAGTAAAAGTTCCCAAACACTTAGGCTCAGTTCTGTATTTAGTTCATGGCACACCAGATCACTAACTCACACTTGTCCAAGAACCCTATTTTGAATACACTGAGATAAAGTGTCTAAAAATGGAGATCTTAGCCTGGCACAGCGGCTCGCCCTCCTAGTCCCAGCTACTCAGGAGCCTGAGGCAGGAGGATTTCTTGACCCCGGGAGTTTAGGCTGCAGTGAGCTATGATAGCTCACTGATAGACGGAGTGGTGCGATGTTAGCTCACCGCAACCTCCGCCTCCCAGGTTCAAGCGATTCTCCTGCTTCAGCCTCCCAAGTACTGGGATTACAGGTGCACACCACCACACTGGTCTAATTTTTTTTTTTTTTTTTTTTTTTTTTGGTAGAGACAGGGTTTCACCATGTTGCCCAGGCTGATCTCAAACTCCTGAGCTCAAGCAATCCACCCGCCTCGGCCTCCCAAACTGCTGGAATTACAGGCAGTAATTGAGCCACTGTGCCTGGTGGATATCCTGTCTCTTAAAAAAAAAAAAACTAAAAATGAAAAAATCATGAAAATGGAGATCTTCCAGAAGCATATCATGTATTACTCCCTGGCTCAAAGTTTCATTATTTTTACAGTATTGACTTTTTTTGAGTGGTAATAATATAGTTTAAAAGGTCAACCAGGAGGGCCAGGTTTAAGAAAACAGGAATCCCTTGTATTTTCTTTCACTTCCCAACTCCCAATTCCTCCTTCATTTCCTTCCAAGTTTCTGAATAATAAGCATATGATGCTACTTAAGTGACACATGTCATTCCACATAATACAAATAATTATACAAATAGTCCAAGTAATAATGATACCCATCACCCAACTTGAGAAATAAAGCATTAAATCTAAAGTTTTAGCTCTGTGTTACCCCCCTCGATTTCATTTCCTCCTGCCAAAAGGGAATCACATCCTGAATTTGGTATTTGTTATTCCTACGTATCTTTTTATACTTTTACTATTAGGTTGCTGCAAAAGTAATTGCAGTTTTTGGGCCAGGCGCGGTGGCTCACACGTGTAATCCCAACACTTTGAGGGGCCAAGGCCGGCGGATCGCCTGAGGTCGGGCATTTGAGACCAGCCTGGCAAACATGATGAAACCCCGCCTCTACTAAAAATACAAAAATTAGCCTGGTGTGGTGGTGCACGCCTGTAATCCCAGCTACTCGGGAAGTTGAGGCAGGAGAATTGCTTGAACCCGGGTGGCAGAGTTTACAGTGAGCTGAGATCGCGCCACTGTACTCCAGCCTGGGTGACAGAGTGAGACTCTATCTCAAAAAAAAAAAAAAATCAGCCTAACTAATAGATATATGTCTATATTGTAAAATATATATTACTTTTCATGTTAAGTTTTATAAAAATGGTACAATACTTTCTGAAACTTGCTTTTTTAACTTAACATTATGTTTTTGACAGTAATTCACAATGGCACATCTAGCTGTGGTTCATTAATTTATTTTGTTGTACAGTGTCTCATTATATGAATCTCCCCCAATATATGTACCGATTCCCCTGTTGGTGGACATTTGGGTGATTTTCTTCTCTCTTTTTTTTAATTGTTACAAACAATGTTACAATGAACTTTCTTGCAAATGTCTCCTTTTGTACATGATAGGAGTGGTCGTGCTGAGTTGCAGGACATAAGCACCTTGACCTTTAGATCTTGCCTACTGAGTCTCCAAAGTACTTGTACCAATTTACACTTACTTCTGCAAGTGTATGAGAGTTCCCATTGCTCCATCTAGCTACCAACATCTGAAATTGTCAGACTTTTCCATTTTCCTAATCTGATGCATTTAAAATGGTGCTTTATTGCAGTTTAGTGTGCACTTCCCTGATTCTTAATGAGAATATCTTTTCATGCATTTATTGTCCATTTTGGTTTCTTATTCTAAGATTTACCTGTTTGACTTTTACCCATTTTCCAGGTTTTAAAAAAGTTATTGATTTATGAGTTATTTATATGTTCTGGATTCAAATCCTTTGTCAATTATGTATATTGCAAACATTTTCCCCTAATCTGGAGTTAGATATTTCTTTCTTCTTTTTTTTTTTTCCGTAAAGATGGAGTCTCACTACGTTTCTCAGGCTGATCTCGAACTCCTGGCCTCGAGCAATCCTCTTGCCTTAGCCTCCCAAACTGCTGGGATTACAGGCATAAACCATCGCGCCTGCCCTCTTTTCACCGCATTAAGGATGGTTTTCGGAACCCAAGTGTTTTTAATTTCACTGATGTTAACTATCAACTTTTTTCCTTATGAGTTGTGCTTTTTGTATTTTAGTAAATCTTTACTCTAACCCAAGAGTGTAGATATATTCCCACATTCTAAAAGTTTTCTAACTAGATTTCTGAATTCCACTTGGAATTTTATTTGGTCTGAGAATTCCAATTTTGTTTTATTTTTTCTACATGAATAACTTATTACTCATCACTTCTTGAAAAGTCTATATTTTCTCCACTTACCTGCAATGTCACTGTGTCATATATATCAGATATCAATCTATGGGTGTGTTTCTGGGCTCTGTATTCTGTGCTGATGGTCCAGTTATATATCTTCATTTCAATGGCACACTTTTTTTTTTCCTTTTCTTTTCTTTTTTTTTTTTTTTTGAGACAGACTTTCACTCTTGTTGCCCAGGATGGAGTGCAATGGTGTGATCTCAGTTCACCACAATCTCCATCTCCCGGGTTCAAGCAGTTCTCCTCCCTCAGCCTCCTGAGTAGCTAGGATTACAGACATGCATCAACACACCCGGCTAATTTTGTATTTTTAGTAGAGACAGGGTTTCTCCATGTTGGTCAGGCTGGTTTTGAACTTCTGACCTCAGGTGATCTGCCTGCCTCAGCCTCCCAAAGTGCTGGGATTACAGGAGTGAGCCAGGACACCAGGCCCACACTGCCTTAATTATCATACTTAATATGTCTTGTTGTATGCTATGGTGAGTTCACCCTTTCTCTACTTCTCATTGTGTCTTATCTGTTCTTATATATTTCTATTTACATTTTAGAATCAGCTTAAGTTCCAAAGAAATACGTTAGAATTTTGATTAGAACTGCAGTAAAATCAGCCAGGCACGGTGGCTCATGCCTGTAATCCTAGCACTTTGGGAGGCCGAGGCGGGTGGATTGCCTGAGCTCAGGAGTTCGAGACCAGCTGGCCAACATGGTGAAACACCATCTCTACTAAAATACAAAAGATCAGCTGGGCATGGTGGCGCGGCTGTAGTGTCCCAGCTACTCAGGAGGCTGAGGCAGGAGATGACTTGAACCCAGGAGGAGGAGGTTGTGGTGAACTGAGATCATGCCACTGCACTCCAGCCTGGGTGACAGAGTGAGACTCCCGTCTCCAAAAAATAAAATAAAATAAAAAGTGAACTTCAATAAAATCTATATATTCCTGTGGAGAATTGACATCTTTATGATATTACATTTTTATGTCCATGTTCATAATATGTTTTTCTGTTTATTTAATAGGTTATATTTAAGATTTTTTCATCACTTTCTAGAATTTTTTCATAAAGGTTTTAAACATCTTTTGTTATCTTTATTGCAAGGTACTTTATCCTTTCTTTCTTGATGTTATAAATGACATCTTTTTAAAAATTGTATTTTCTAACTCTGTGTCTGAACCGCTTGAAAACAATTGAATCACTTAGTAAACTCTCCTATTGATTCTAAAAGCAGTTTGTCAATTATCTTGGCTTTCTCTGTGTAAACAATCTTATAACCTGTGAATAATTGCATGGAAGTGATGTTCAGTAGGCAAAATAACAGCCTCCCAAAGATGTTCATGTCCCAGTCCCCCAAATCTGTGACTATGGTACTTTACATGACAAAAAGGACTTTGTACATGTGACTAAATTAAGGATCTTAAGATGGAGAGCGGTTCCTGGATTATCCAGGTGGGCCCAGTGTTCTCACAAAGGTCCAAAGTGATGCAGTTTTATTTCTTTTTCTTGTCTTCACTGACTAGGCTCTCCAAATACAATGTTGGATAGAAAGGTATTAGAGGACACCTTTGTCATCTTCCTGATTTCAAAGTGAATCATTTTAAAACTTTATTATTATATATTTTATCTGATGTAAATTATTAGTAGAGCGTTTTCCTCAAGTTAAAGAAATTTCCTACTTCTAGTTGGCTAAGATTGTTTTTAACTGAAATAACTGCTAAGTTTCATCAAATATTTGTTCCTTGCCTATCAAGATAATCATGTAGCTTTTCTCCTTTAGTCTATATTGTGATGATTTCTATTAATACAGCATTTTTAAGTTGGATCGATTTTGCATTACTAAAGTAAGACCAGCTTGATGCTGCCGTATTCAGCTTGCTAACGTTTTCTTCAGAACTCTTGTGTCTATGCTGATGAGTGAAAGTGGCTGTAACTGCCTGTCTTCTATTGTCCTCGTCTAGTTTTGGTTCAGGGCTATATAGCCTGTACTTGTATTTTGGTTGATTCTTTTCACTTTAGAAATTCCTTTAAACGTACTTCCACTTGCCTTTATTTTCCCATATAGTTATAGCTTCTGTTTCAGTCAATATTTCACATTATCAGAATTACATAACTATTATATGCTATTGAGCCACATAATATATTTATATATCCTTTCCTGTACAACTTTTGGGCTTAATAGCCTCTTTTTTCTTTTCTTTTCTCTCTTGCTTTGTTTGTTTGTTTGGGGCTTAATTTCTTGAAACTGTCATGCAGAACTGTAAATCTCCTCTCAATATACTGAAATATTAGGAAACTGACCAGGTGCATGTTTTTCATGGAGAAATTTCTCCTGGAGATCTCTTGTTGTTTTCCTCCAACCTAGATCTCTTGTGCTCTATGCCTGCTTCCAGCAGTTTTGGGGGGACTTCGCTGGACTAACACACTTTGTATTCTTTTTTGTTTCTTTCCTGTATTGGAATCTGTGTTTCCATGGTTTCCATGATTTCCTCTATTTACTGGCTGTTTTTGGTGGAGTACATTCTCTCCTTTTGAGAAAGGGTAGGTGGAAGATAAAATTTTTGAGGTCTAACTTGTCTTGAGTGTGTCTTACTTCTGCTCTCTCATATGTTACTTTGTCGGGTCTAGAATTCTAGGTAGGAATCTTGTTCCTTCAGAATCTTAGAAGGGCTATTGTCTTCCATTTCCAGTCTTGCTAATGAGAACACCAATGCGATTCTGATTCTTAGTTTTTTTTTATGTGAGCTATTTTTCCTGCTGTTATGATAGTCTTTATCTCTGATGCTCTGAAATTTCATATATGCTTTGGAAGAGTATTTTTTCCCTCATTGCATTGGACTGTTAGGCCCTTTTAATCTGAAAACTCACATCCTTAATTCAGGGAGACTTTATTATATTATTTCGGGTGTCTGTGTGAGAGAGAGAGCAAGAGCGAGAGCGAGAGAGAGAGAGAGAGACACTTAACATACAGGTAATTTAAGTTATGAAACATAGTAGTAAAACAAATTCCCAAGAACCTACCACCCAACTTAGGAAATGGAACATGCCCAATGCCTTGAGTCATTGTGTATTGACTTTTTCTGATTTCATTCCATCTTCTCCCTTGCCTGCCATGCCTCATCCCCTACCAGCTACATAATCACTCTCATGACTTTTTCCCCAATTATGTTGCTTCTTTTTATTGTTTCACTAAATATGTACGTATTGCTAAACTATACCTCATTCACTATTTTTTTTGAGATGGAGTCTCGCTCTGTCACCCAGGCTGGAGTGCAGTGGCGCGATCTCGGCTCACTCCTGGGTTCACGCCATTCTCCTGCCTCAGCCTCTGGAGTAGCTGGGACTACAGCCACCCGCCACCACGCCCGGCTAATTTTTTTGTATTTTTTTTCGTAGAGACGGGGTTTCACTGTGTTAGCCAGAATGGTCTCAATCTCCTGACCTTGATCTGCCCTCCTCGGCCTCCCAAAGTGCTGGGATTACAGGTGTGAGCCACCGCACCCGGCTACCTCATTCACTTTTGCTTTATTTTGATCATCATAGAAATGGCATTGCATAGAGATGGCACTCTTCCACGGTTTGCCTTTCATTCAACTTTGTTCCTAAGAATTACCTATATACGTGGCTATAGTTCATTACCTTTTCATTGCAGCGTAGCAGTCTGTTGTGTGAACATACCACAATTTAGTTATCTATTTTCCCAACAACAGGCATTAGGTTATTCCCTCTTTTAAAAATTCTGTCTAGTCTACAAATAAAGAAATCTAGTGACCATTTATTTCCCTCGTTTTCTCTCTTCTCTGTGAAACTTAGTTATTAGATCTTCTGGGCTAAGCCTTGAATTTTCTTACCTTTTCTTTTTTTTCATTTTCTGTTTCTTTATATTTTTCTTCTACTATCTCAGAGAATTCCTCAAATTATATTCTAATTCATCTGTTGATTTTTTAAGATTTCTGCTATCGTATTTTGAATTTTCCTTTTTTTCAACGTTTATTTTGGATTCAGGGGTTTCATATGCAGGTTTGTTACATGGGTATATTGTATGGTGCTGAGGTTTGGGTTACAGAGGATCCCATCACCCAGGTAGTGAGCATATTACCCAACAGATGGTACTTTAAATTTTCAAGAGCTTTTATTCTTTCGATATTCCCTTTTGTGTATGTGAGAGACAGAGTCTTGCTCCTGTTGCCCAGGCTAGAGTGCAATGGTGCAACCTCAGCTCACTGCAACCTCTGCCTCCCAGGTTCAAGCGATT
Organism: Colobus angolensis palliatus; assembly: GCF_000951035.1. NCBI lineage: Eukaryota > Metazoa > Chordata > Mammalia > Primates > Cercopithecidae > Colobus > Colobus angolensis. The sequence goes on from NW_012121820.1 coordinate 12,102,118, forward strand.
CTCCTGCCTCAGCCTCCCAAGTAGCTAGGATGACAATCATGCACCACCACGTCCGGCTAATTTTGTATTTTTAGTAGAGACAGGGTTTCTCCACGTTGGTCAGGCTGGTCGCAAACTCCTGACCTCAGGTGATCCGCCTGCCTTGGCCTCCCAAAGTGCTGGCATTACAGGTGTGAGCCACCACGCCCAGCTATATATTCCTTTGTATAGCTTACTATTTCATAGTTTTCATAGATACCAGACTTACAAGGTTTAGGATTTTCTTGAAATTTTATTTTGCTTTCTGCAGTCTGTTTTCCTCTACTGTGGCTGGTTGGGTGGTTGATTCACTTATGCCTCTGTCTTTCATGTTAGAAACTCCCCTCTGATGTCAAGTGATGCTAATCTACCTACTCAGACATAATAGTACAGGGACCAAAATGGTAATTTCAAGTTCTGTGTGTATGGGTGAGGCTCATCTGCCAGTGGACTTCACAGTAGGCTAGTCCAGTGGGGACCCAGCTGTTTCACTGGGGAAACCTGTGTTAATAGGTCTTTTCTCTTGGCCTAGTCAGTATCCCCAGAGGAATCTTCCATTCTTCTTCCTGGAAACTATAAGCTCTGCCATCATGCTGGCTGCTGAGCAGGGAAAGCGAGTTGGAGGGTTTGCCATCCACAGGTAGACGTCCGCTTAGTGCCCATTTTCAGTATAGTTCCCTGTTCTCAACCGCACCTGGCATCTCCAACGCTAGCATCTTCTCATTTGAATGTCCCATCCCCTCCAGCTAGAGTGGATAATTGCCTGGCTTGTGCAGAAATGGGGTAGACATCTGGGAGTCTCTTTGCTCCTCGAACAGATAGCCAAGATGTGTCTCCTATTTTCAGCCCCACCCCTTGAAGCTTTGTCATTGCCTCATGCCAAGGAAATCAAGGACATGGACACACACGAGAAGTGAGTTTAAGAGTGAAGGTTTAGTGGCCGGGCGCGGTGGCTCACGCCTGGAATCCCAGCACTTTGGGAGGCCAAGGAGGGTGAATCACGAGCTCAGGAGATGGAGACCATCCTGGCTAACACAGTGAAAGCCTGTCTCCACTAAAAATACAAAAAGTTAGCCGGGCATGGTGGCGGGCGCCTGGGGTCCCAGCTACTCGGGAGGCTGAGGCAGGAGAATGGCATGAACCCGAAAGGCGGAGCTTGCAGTGAGCTGAGATCCGGCCACTGCACTCCAGCCTGGGCGACAGGGCGAGACTCCGTCTTAAAAAAAAAAAAAAAGGTGAAGTTTTAATAGGCAAAAGAAAGAGAAAGGAAAATAGCTCTCTCTTCTGCAAGAGAGAGGCGCCCAAGCGGAACTTCTGGCCCGCGGCAGAGCGCACAGGGTTTCACAGACAGGCTTGAGGACGCGGTGTCTGATTTACACAGGGCCCAAAGATTGGTAGGACCAAATGTGATGTTTATATCGCGTGTGGGGAAGCCGGCCACCCCACCCTAATCTTCTTTATGCAAATAGAGTCTTTGTGTGACTGGGGCCATGTTGTCTTCTCCCGACTGCACACGTGGTTGGCAAGGAAAAAGGAAGATGGAGTCATCACTTTGAACATACCTAGTCTCCAGGTAGCCCGTTTCCTATTGCCACAACTGCCAGCATTCACCCATGCAAGCTTCTAGCCTGCCTTTCTATGTCTGCAGCTTGATTTTACCGGCTGCTCTCTGTTAGAAAAGAAAATGATTCAGAGGCTGCTTTTCGTTAAAAGGAAAAGCTTACCGAGGACTTCCTTACCCTCACTATCTGCCTAAATAATTCCTTTTTAACTCCTCTGTCACCCTCATCCCCATCTTTGGGGTATTCCAATAGGGGTCCTGCGGTAAGAAATCTACCAACTTCTTTTCACTGGGTACCACCCCTCTTTTTAGGTTTAAATTTCAACTTTCTCTGCTCTTCTAAGTAAATTACCACTGACTTAATTGATCACTTTCCAAAATTTTCTTGACATTCATGATCTATTTCTATATCCTCTCTAAAAGTCTTTGTCCTTATACGTTTGTGGTTTTATTTGTTGTCATTTCTCCACTGTCATTTTGAGGCTTTGAGAAGGAAGAAGATATAAAGGCATATGTTTTCCATGTCGCTACCCATGATGCAGAGATGTTAGAAGGTGGGCAAGTACCTGAGGGGAGAAGCCTAAGAAACTGCAGGCAGTCTGTGGGGCCTCGCTCGATGTCTGCAGCAGCCTCTGGTTTTCAAGAGCCTCCATACCGCTGGCCGACTGCCTGACACAGTCGGTATGCAGTTATGTGGCAAGTCAAGAGGAATTCTCTGTGTGTTTGTTCAGACCAGTGACACTTTCACAAAAAGCAGCTAAGAAGGTGCTGTTGAACTGGAGAAAGAGAATCCAGCCCAGTTAGAGCAAGCAAAAGTCTATTGGAAAAGCATTGATTGCCACGATCTGGATAAACCTCTCTCACATTCCCTCATTACTGGAGTTAATGCTGGGGAAGAAGGAGAGGGAAGCAATCTTGGGTGCTATTGAGAAATAGCCCAGAGTAGCAGAGTTCACAATAGCAGCCCCAGCTCGGACTCCTGGAGTCAAGGTGGACATGACTGCAACACCTGAGGTTGAGTTCCTGAAGGAGGAAAATAGCAGATTTCTCATCTCCAGTCAGAGGGATCCACAAAAGGGTAGGACTTGATTAACAACTATCAGCTACCTTGCTTCCAGTGTGGGCAGAGAGCCCCAAACAGGACAGTTGTGTCTCAAACAGGATAAGCTACCTCCTTGCATCTGGCAAACTCAGGGCAGAGGGGCAGGTTCTGAAGGAGGACAGTATAGTAGCTCCTGTGCGCCCAGGGCTCTGTGACCTGGGGTTGGGGCATTTTCTCGGAGATAACCAGAGAAGCCCCCATCTAGAAGGGGAGCTGAGCAACTCCACGTGGAATTTCTGAGGAACGGACCCCTGATTTGATGTCAATGCTCACCCTTTTCTTCTGATGCTGAGCAATCTGGAAGCTGCAGTCATCCTGAGAGCTAAGTCATGCCAGACAGGAGTCAGAAAATGAGAGAAGGGCCTGGAGGCGTTGCTTTTGTCCTCCTGAGTAAGCAAGCTAGCTCCAGGATAGCTGTTGCTTTTGTTTGTTTGTTTTTAGAGACAGGTCTCTGTTGTCCAGTCTGGAGTGTAGTAGCATTATCGTAGCTCAATGCAGCCTCCACCTCTGGGCTTAAGCAACCCTCCTGCCACAGCCTCCCAAGTAGCTAGGACCACGGGTGCTCACCACCACATTAGGATAATTTATTTTTATTTTTTTACTTTTTGTAGAGATGGGGTCTCCCTGTGTTGCTTAGGCTTGTCTTGAACTCTTGGCCTCAAGCAATCCTCCCACCTCAGCCCCACAAAGTGCTGGGATTACAGATGTGCACCACCTCACCTGACCAAGCTGCTTCTGTTTTCTACAGAGTGGCAGAACTCACATCAATGAGGAAATTGTTCCCACAACTGCCTTTCCACTCATGAAGTTGAGTAAGGGAGGGAAGAAGGAAAGACTCACGGCAGACACTGTTGGTGCCTTGCCTGTAGCCCCTCAGATCCCTGGGCCATTTACTGTGTCCACCAGCTCCCCATGCACTTCACTCCCAACAGCCTGCACCTGCCTCTCTTGGTGGAGAGCCTGGGAATTAACATCCCCCGGGACAGCCCTTAACAAGTGACTGACAAACAAGGGAATACAATCCTCCGGCTCTTGCTTCCTGGTGGGGGAAATTGGAAGGTGTCTCCTGAGTTTCCAGGAGAGACTGAGCCAAAGCAGCCTTCCCCGGACTCTGCCTGCTGCCGTTCTTTTGCCTGGCCTTCTTTCTCTCCTGGTCCCTCTTTCCCGCCCACTCCCAACCGGTTTTTTCTAGGAACACTTCTTAAATAAATAATTTTTATAGGAATCCTCTTCTCAGAGTCTGCTTCCAAAAACTCAACCTAAGACAGCCTCCTATTTCAGAGCCCTTGCTGGTTCGTTGCTACTAAAAAATTGAAAAACCAGTAGCCCTTTGTTTATTAGGCACGGTAAGGATGCTGTGGGTGTAACAAGGTAGACTCTGAGGTGAGGAAAGGGTGGAGACTTCAATTACTTCTTTAAATTCAAGGCAGAGCACTGGGCCTCTGAAGGGAACCTGGAGTGGTAAGGAGAGGAGGGAGCTGGGAGTGTGTGGTGGAGAAGGGCTGGGCAGGGTGTGAAAGCTGTCTGTTGCACCGGGCCTTCAGCAAGGCTGCTGCTCATGCAGACTGTGTGGGTGTGAGGTTTGGGGCAAGGGTATCCAATGAAAAGGCTGCCTGGGATGCTGCAGTGCAGAACAGAAGAGCGGGATGGAAAAGCAAAGCAATCCTCCAACCGAACTCAGTTCGTGGCAGCAGAAACTCGGAGCCACCGAAGGACATTATCCACCATGAGCATGCCACACCCACCCACTCCCACCCACCGTCACACACCAACCCACCAAGAGGTTGAAAGGAATAAAATACGTCCCCTGAGATCTGGATTATGCATGCAAATAATCAACTTGAAATAATTATTGAAGGGTAAGTTATAAAATCATCCTAAGAAACTATCCAAAGGCATCTATAACCCTAAAACAGGATTTCCTAATGATTATCTGTTAACAGGATCCTGCAGCAAACATAGGAGTTAATGGAAGGTGGGTGATGCAATTAGAAAGGATAAGCTAAGGCAGTGAATTCCACACCCATAATGCCATAATGCGGGGCTTAGAACACAGCATCCTTCCCCCTACCTATGACCTGAGCCCCTTCCCTGCTCCTCCAGCCCATAACAGAGCTAGCACAGCCCTGGGACTTCCTCCTCTCTCCCCAACCACCTGGCACTCAGCAGCTGTGCCAATAGCCCTGCTCCTACCTGCCCTCCCACTCCTCAGCCCTGCTGCCAGCTGCCCCCTCCATGTGGCCTGAGTCCTAACGGTGGGTGCTCCAGGGCCAGTGAGTTCTAATGAAAACAGGGAGCGGGGGACCTGCCTCTGAATCCACTCTTGTATCTGACTCATTCTCCCTTTTGAATCTTTATTCCACAGACATTGATTCACCACATACCACGCAACAGTCTCTGTCCCTGTCTCTGTTTTTGTTTCTTTCTCTGTCTCTCCCTGATTCCATTCCTGCCTCTCCCCTTGTCCCTTCCTTCCTCTGTCTCTCATCACATCTTCCTTTCCCTCTGCCTATCCCTTCTCCCAGTCCTGGCCTCGTTAATTAAATTGGTCTATGTCTCTGAAGACAGATGACACAGCAAATCTGACACTGCCCACAGAAACTCACATGTCTCAATGTAGTTTGTACTAACACATTCACTGTTTTCTGCTATTATAAATAACCGTGTAATGAACATTATTTTAGATGTCTATCTACATATCTGATTAATTCCTGCAGGCTGCTGTACTCCCTAGATATGACATTTTTAAGTCAAAGGGTATAGATACTTTTAAGGCTTATTGTAGGTATATTTGGAAAAATAGTTTTTACAGCAATGTTATACATGTAACTGGACTTCTTTAAGGTCATATAATTTCAGATTTAAAACGGGGTCATGTGTTTTTCCAGGGACCCTGAAGACATTCACATTCTGAATATCTCTGCAGATCATGTGGTTTCTTAAGGACCTAATCCCCTTTCTGCACACTTAAATATTAATTTATCTATCAATTTGTTCATCAACACATGTGCCAAGCCTAGTAATGACCCTGGACCACACCTTGGCGATTTACAGCCTTTCCAAAATCATGGGTGACTCTCTCCTTTTTATGGGCTCAATTTTAGTATTTGGTATTTTTTAAATCAAAAATAAAATGGAAGTTCTTGAGTACTATGAGGCAGAATGTGATCAAAGATCATTCTACCACCATTTGTTCTTTATCCAGACAGTGCCAAACAATGTTCGACACTCACCTACACTGCCTTCGGTTTCTGTTGGTTGAGATTTCTCCTTTTTTTAAATATCTAAACAGCTTCAGATGTCCTGTAATTTTTAGAACACTTCACTGCTTCAAAGAAAGGAGGCGTCTGGGCCTCTTTTATTCCTCCCTAGGGTAGAATGTGTGGGCCATGGTGCCCACCCGTATTCTTTTACCTCATTTAAGATAGGTTCAATGGACTGGACCCTCTTTATTATCCGATGGCAACATGAAAACACCACACATTATATTTTTCACTTGCTGCAATATATGCTCACAGATCTTGGTGTAACTTGCTCAATAATCACCATTTTTAGCTGGAAGAGAAGTGTCAAGGGGTGTTTTTAGGTCCTCAAAGTTCTCCCAGAACATTTACTTACACTTGGAAGTTCATAATCTAATGCAGGATATAAGCACGTCAATCAGATAATCATAATATGGTATAATAATGGCTTTTAAGCAGTTGTACTACAGGTGAGATTTGGCGGGGGGAGAACCCAGAGAATAAAGGGCAAGAGACCTTGAAAACTATGCATCTGGCAGCTACTGCTGCATAACAAACACTGCAGCAACCTCAGTGTTGAACAATACATATTTCTAAGTTTCTCATCCAGGTGACTAGAGGTTTGCTGTGCAGGGACTCTGATCTTGTCTAGGCTTATATAGGCTTCACTCTAGGCCATGTATTTGGTTCAAGTCTGTTCCATGCATTTGGGACCTCCTTGTACCTGTGGCTACCTGGTTATCATGGCAAAAAATAGGCATGAAAGAGACCAAGCCCAACATGCAAGCACATTTTAAGCTCACATCATGTGTACTAACATCCATTGGCCAAAGTAAGTCACATGGGGAAGCTCAAAGTCAAGATGAAAGGAAGAACATTCCTCCATGGAGATGTAGTGAGAAACAGTGAATGTTTGTGGGATAATAATCTAATCTACTATGAACCAGATCTTGAAGAACCAAGGAGTATTGGTTCTTCTCTAGAATGGAATATTCTGTGGAAGTGGAATATGCTGTTCCTTAGGAAGGACCACATCAGGAAAAGCAGACAGATACAAAGATGCAAGGTACATTTAGGAATTATGGGTGATTCAAAGTGCAGAAGCTCAGGACACTTGTGAGAGATGTCTAGGACATATAGCAAGCAAGCTGAGGCAGGATCTCAGGGTGGGAGGAAACCCAAAAGGTCTAGACAGCTTGGGGCACAGTAAGAGCCCTGCCTCCTTGTTGGCTTTTTTGTTTTTGTTTTTTTTAAGATTTGTTTTGTTTTGTTTGAGACACAGTTTCACTCTGTCACTCAGGCTGGAGTACAGTACACAATTTCGGCTCACTGCAACGTCTGCCTCCCAGGTTCAGGGGATTCTCCTGCCTCAGCCTCCTGAGTAGCTGGGACTACAGGCATGTGCCACCATGCCCGGCTAAGTTTTGTATTTTTAGTAGAGACGGGGTTTTGCCATGTAGGCCAGGCTGGTCTCCAACTCCTGACCTCGTGATCCGCCTGCCTCTGCCTCCCAAAGGGCTAGGTTTATAGGCGTGAGCCACCGCGCCCAGCCCTTGTCGGGTTTTCAGGGGACTCTTCCCCTATCTCTTAAGTGTCTACTACCTGGTTGGGGGGATGGGGGAAAGAAATTTTCATCAATCCTCCATATTCTCTAGGCAAAAACATTACCTCCTCTTCACCATCCAAGTGCAGAACCCTACTAACCCTCCCTTTCCTCATCACTTCTGCTACCCAGCATAGCATGTAACAAATCCTTATAGTATATAATCCAGAATGTGTAAACAGCTGGGAATTCTCTCCTCAAAATTATTTTTTTCTGGTAAGGCATATTTATTGAAAGAATGACACAAAATGGTGAATGTTAAAGATCTACTGCCTGTCTCCAGAAATAGCCACACTTCACACTTTGATGTACAGATGGTATGTAATATAATTACATAAGTGGAATCATATATTCTGTGAGGTTTAACCAGCTGTTTGATATCAACTTAAAACATCACCTATCACTTTCTTTTTCATGACTGTGTAGTATTTTATTATATAGCTATGCCATCATTTATTCAATCAATCTCCCAATTTTAACCACTAGAAATCATACTCTAAAGGATATCCTTGTAAATACATCCCTGCTTACTGATCTAGTTAATTTCCTAAGTGTAAATTGCTAGAAGTACAATTTTTTGTTCAAACGTATACCCATTTAAAGTTTCCATACATATTGTCAAATTGCCTGCCAGATGGTTGTACCAACATGCATTCTCAGCAGTGGTGTCTGAAAGTGGCTTTTACTCACACACTTGACAGCACTGGGTATGTAACACATTGCTAATACGAACAATTTTATCTCATTTCTTATTATAATAGACCAATGACTTTTTTATTTCTTTGTAAAAAAATTTTGAACTAGAATTCTCTTAGCAGAGCTATCAATAAGTATGAGGGTAGACCATCAATATTTTAGGAGAAAGGAATTATTAAAGATAAAAGCTAAAATGTCAAAATAAGCAGACTTGATAAATAAAACTAAGCTTGTTCTTTAAAAAGACTAAAAAGAAGAAAAGGAAAAACTACTGTTAAGCATAAGCAAAAAATTAAGAAATAAATCACAAGTAACACAATGCCAGGGATAAGGAGTAGGGTCTTTATCTCCACATATTTAGAAGAATTAAGTTATTTGAAAATTTTATGTTAAAATTGATATTAACATACTTCAACATTTACCTAAAATGAATGGTATTCCATAAAAATATAAGCTCCTAAAACTGATTCTAAGAAATCTATATAGGCTAGATGCAGTGGCTCCTGCCTGTAATCCCAGCTCTTTGGGAGGCCGAGGTGGCAAGATCTCTTGAAGCCAGGAGTTCAAGACCAGCCTGGCTAACACTAAGAGACCCTGTCTCTACAAAACATGTTTTAAAAAATTAGCCAGGGGCCGGGCGCGGTGGCTCAAGCCTGTAATCCCAGCACTTTGGGAGGCCGAGACGGGCGGATCACGAGGTCAGGAGATCGAGACCATCCTGGCTAACACGGTGAAACCCCGTCTCTACTAAAAAAATACAAAAAGCTAGCCGGGCGAGGTGGCGGGCGCCTGTAGTCCCAGCTAAGGCAGGAGAATGGCGTAAACCCGGAAGGCGGAGCTTGCAGTGAGCTGAGATCCGGCCACTGCACTCCAGCCCGGGCGACAAAGCGAGACTCCGTCTTAAAAGAAAAAAAAAAAAATTAGCCGGGCATAATGGCAAGCACCTGCAGTCCTAGCTGCTTGGGAGGCTGAGCCAGGAGGATCCCTTGAGCCCAAGAGTTTGAGGCTACAGTGAGCTATCATAGTGCCCCTGCACTCTAAGCCTGAGTAACAGAGCAAGTACCTACCTCTAAAAACTAAAACAAAACAAAAGGAACCTATATACTAAAATCTATTGATAAAACTGAAAAGGTAAATAATCTATGCCCCTAGGTAATTCTGCCCCAGATGGTTTTATGAGTAGGTTCTAGGAAATCTTATTAAAAATACCATTTGTATGTTGTTTAAACTAGATATTTAAACTAGCATCAAAAAAGATCCAATTTCATTTTATAATGCAAAAATCCAACCAAGCACTTGCTGGTATGAAAGTCTTAAATAAAATATTAGTAAGTCATACCCAGCAGTATATTAAAAGAATTATGTACCGTGACCAAGTAGTGTTTATTTCAGGAAGAATGATTGGTTCAACATTAAGAAATTTTTGTTGAACTAAGCATCCTGTAATACATCAGATAGTGAAAGGAAAAAAACCATATGATCATCTCAATATATGCCCAAATGCATTAATTAGAGTATAATCTCCATTTCAGATGATGATAATAATAACAGTGATGACAAAAATGATGATGAATACCTTACTAAGCAAAGAATAGAGGGCCCAGGGACACTTTTTAAGATCAGATGCCAGAAGCAGCAAACTTAATGGTAAAACATTAAACACTGGAGGCGTTTCTATTAAATGGGATGCTCACTATTATTGCCATTAATCAAAATGTTTCTAGAGTCTCAGAACAGTGCCATTAGGTAAGAAAAAAAACAAAGAGAATACATATTAAAAGAAACAGCAAATTATTTGTATTTTCAGACTATAGTCTTTTCTTCTTAGAAAATCCATGAAGCCCAACAGAAAATATTACTGAAATTAATGAGAGAGATCAATAAATTGGTTCAATACAAGAAATATAAATCTATGACTTTCTTATATTCCAACAATAGCCACTTAGTAAATTGTACTGAAAAGAACTTCCATTCATAATTGCAACAATAACTGTAAATAACTGTGTGTAACTATGACCAGAAATAAAGAAAATTTACATGAAGAAAATTCTGGCTGGGCATGGTGGTTCACGCCTGTAATCCCAGCACTTTGGGAGGCCGAGGCCGGTAGATCTCGAGGTCAGGAGATCAAGACCATCCTGGTTAACACGGTGAAACCCTGTCTCTACTAAAAAATACAAAAAATTAGCCGGCTGTGGTGGCGGACGCCTGTAGTCCCAGCCACTCCGGAGGCTGTGGCAGGAGAATGGCGTGAACCTGGGAGGCGGAGCTTGCAGTGAGCCAGGATTGCGCCACTGTACTCTAGCCTGGGTGACAGAGTGAGACTCCGTCTCAAAAACAAAACAAAACAAAACAAAAAAAGAAGAAAAGAAAATTCTAAAATATTCCAAACAAGAGAAAAAGTTGGAGAGGTATACCACATTACATGGTATAAATATGTTAGCTTTCCCCAAATCACTTTATGGATTTAATACAGTTGCAGTCAAACTCCCCTTGGGATTATTTTTGGAACTTGAAAGACTGATTCTAAAGTTGTCTACAAGAATGCACGCGTGAGAAGCATCATGAAATTTCTGGGTGGGATCATAGCCACACAGAATAAAGACTACATTTCCCATTCTCCTTTGCAGCTAGATGTGTTCATGTGACTAAGTTTTGACCAATGGGAGCATTTTGTTGCTGCATCCAGAAATCTTTAAGAGAATTTACATATACCCTTTCCCCTTCCTCTTTCTCTATCCTGCTACGTGGAAGGTGAAGTCTAAGGATGAAACTGTGCAGGCTGGACTTTCAAGATGAATCTCACATTCTAGTAATGGCAGAGCAGAAAGCTGGAAGGAGCCTGGGTTCCAGAGATTTTCATGAAAGAGAGACACTACATCAGCTCCAGATTAACATGGAGCTTAACATGAGAGAGAAATGAACTACATATCTTATTTGAGCCCTTGTTATTTTGGGTTTTCTTTGCTCACAGGTGAATCTAATACTATTAAAATAACCCTTCATATTTCCCCCCATGCTTATATAATTATTTTCAGACCTATACAAAAAAACGTACACACACATAAGTTTTATATAGTTTTCTGTCATTGTTTTCTGGGAGAAAAAAAAAAACTTTCATCTTGTTTTTTCTCAGTCAATACATTGTGAAATATTATCCATGTTCATTGGTATAGCTCTAATTCATGGTTTTCATTTTTTGTTTGTTTGTTTTGAGATGGAGTCTCACTCTGTCACCTAGGCTACAGTACAATGGTGTGATCTTGGCTCACTGCAACTTCCACCTCCTGGATTCAAGCAATTCTCCTGCCTCCGCCTCCCAAGTAGCTGGGATTACAAGCACCTGCCACCACGCCCGGGTAATTTTTGTATTTTTAGTAGAGACAGGTTTTCACCATGTTGGCCAGGATGGTCTTGAACTCCTGACCTCAGGTGATCTGTCCACCTCGGCCTCCCAAATTGTTGGGATTACAGGTGTGAGCCACCACACCCAGCCTAATTCATGTTTTTTGATGGCTTCAAAAAAAGTATCAAAATGTATGCCCCTCTTCTCCCATTGGTGGGCATTAGATTTGTTTCCTTGTCTTCCCCCTGCCCTCACAACTAACAAGAAATACATCTGCATCCTTGCATACTGTTGCTCTTGTTTCTAAGAGAGAGAATCCTAGGAGTAGGCTAGCTGGGTGAAGGATGTATTTATTTTAAATTTTAATAGCTATTACTAGATTGCTTTCCAGAAAGCCTGCATCACTTAGATTTCTATTGGCAATGTATGAGAGACACTTTGCCACATCCCCACCAGCAATAGCTCTTTTTTACTTTTTTGCAGTCTGGTGGACATAAAGTGGTGTTACCTCAATTTGCTTCTCCCAGACTATTAATCAAATCTGACAATATATTACTCCTATGTCTTCTTTTCATAGTTTTCATCCATTTATTCCTCATAGAACAAGCTCACTTTATTCAATTCAAACAAAAACCTATGAGATTCTAAATGGAATTACAATAAATTGATATATAAAATTTTTGTGTTATGCCTTTCCATCCAAGAACATGGTAAACTTTTTATTGGGTTCTTTTATGTCTTTCAATAAACTTTAGAGTTTTTATATAGTTTTTCCTATGCCTTTCCCGTTAAATATATTCTTAACTATTCTGTAGTTTTTGAGGCTATTATAAACATTTTCCCATACCATTTCTAGGTATTTATTGACAGAATAAAGAAAATATATGGATCTTTTTTGTATATTTACTTTCTAACAAGCTGCCTTATCGAATTATCTTATTCATATA
>NW_012121820.1:12114980-12159046 GCF_000951035.1 Colobus angolensis palliatus
TACTCGGGAGGCTGAGGCAGGAGAATGGCGTAAACCCGGGAGGCGGAGCTTGCAGTGAGCTGAGATCCGGCCACTGCACTCCAGCCTGGGCGGCAGAGCGAGACTCCGTCTCAAAAAAAAAAAGAACCTCCAATGCTCTTGGAGGTCTAGAACCTCCAAGACCATGATAAGTAATAACAGCCCATGTTCTTATTTCTTATTCCTCTCCTTCAATTGCTGGTGCTCCTACACTTCTATCCTTGATTGGACCTCATCACATCTTACTGAAGGGCAAGAATGTCTACAAAAACACGTTTTTGTATTTTTGATTTAGCAACAGGAAGGTCGTTGACAAACTTAGTGATAGTATTTTAATGATAGGGGCAGAAGCCACAGAACAAACACTGGGGAATAAGGTCAACCAGGCCCAAGGGGAATTTTTGTGCAAATATTTGAGGCCCTGAGCTCCCCTGGTGCTTAAGGGATACTGAAAAACCTTTCAGCAAGGCTGGAGCTTATGGTACACATGGCAATGAGCAAGAATCATATTAAGCACTGTGCTTTACCCTGGAAGACATAGACAGCTATGAAAGACCTGTAAACTAAAGAGTTATAGCATTAGGGTCACTTTTTAGAAAGAAAATAAAGTACCATTTCTTGAATTCACTCACCCATTTCTCTCCGTTCTTAGTTGCCTTGCCTTTCCTTGGATCACCCCATCCACCCTCTCCACACACGTGAATTGCTGCAAACAACTTCCTGGTCTCCTTCTATTTGCTCTTGTCTCTCTTCAATCCATTCTTCACACCAGCCTCCACAGTCACCTCTCCTTTGTTTTGATTTTCTTTCCTTTTGTGTTTCAAAGTAATATTTTCTAGATTTCAAATCTAATAATACCATTTTTCCGCTTAAAACATGTTATTAGGAGTCAGTAAAGAACTACCCTGACTTCTATACGATGCAGGCTTCCCAGGTGCGTTCCCAGGGACATCTGCTTCCACCCTTTGATTGGCAGAATCCCTACCTGAGGAGTAATATGTTCTTTGGGCCCCTAGGGGGAAACTTAGTTTCTGCTCTAATGAAACAAACTAAATGAGAATCCAGTGGCCATCCTTTGAGGTTTAGGGGTACAGATTTCTTCCTCAAAACTGTTTTTCAACTCCACTCTAAAGCCAGTTCAAATGGTCATAAAAGTAACTGTGCTTGTCCCATTCCTCTGCTGTATGTTCCCTACAGAAGGCCCTGACAGTCTTACATCTGCTAAGATAAGAGGATAAATTCTCTGAAAGTTCTCGTCTGTAGATCTGTGTCTGAGAGAGGAACCAGGCAGATTTGGATAGGGCTTGGGGAAGAGATTTCTTCTTGGAAGACTTCACATTCAAATGAGTTCAAGGCTGAGATTCAGTAATAATAATGGTGACTATGATGTGGTAGGATGGTTCTGCTTCCATATATTTTCTCCCTTTTCCTCGAAGCCTGGTGCCTCATGAGGCTGCAATATTGGAATGAGCTCTGAAATCATGTAAGTCAAGGTTGGGAAGCAGATGACACTTCTTCTTTTTCTTTTTCTTTCTTTCTTTTTTTTTTTTTTTTTTTCTGAGACAGAGTCTCATTCTTGTAGCCCAGGCTAGAGTGCAGTGGAGTGATCTCGGCTTACTGCAACCTCCACCTCCCGGGTTCAAGCGATTCTCCTGCCTCAGCCTCCTGAGTAGCTGGGATTACAGGTGCCTGCCACTATGCCTGGTTAATTTTTGTACTTTTAGTAGAGATGGGGTTTTGCCATGTTGGCAAGGCTGGTCTCGAACTCCTGACCTCAGGTGATCCACCCACCTTGGCCTCCCAAAGTGCTGGGATTACAGGCATGAGCCACCGTGACCAGTCAACACCCTTTTAACATTTCGAGATAAATAAATCCATTTATTTACAAATACTTGTATGTGCAAGACATTGTTCTGGGTGCCGGAGATACTGCAGTGAGCATGACAATCAGAAATCCTTACAATTAAAGCACTTACATTCTCATGGCAAGAAGGGACAGACAATAAATAGGTAAAATGTACAGCACATCAGATAGGTAAAAAAATAAATAAAGGAAGGAAGATAGGGGTAGACAGTCTTATAAGGAAAAAGGGTTTGCCATAGAAAGGTCAGGAAAGTCCTCCCTGACAAGTTGACATTTGAGAAAAGACCTAAAGAAGTCAAAGGAATGAGCCACATGGCTATCTGGGATCAGAGCATTCCAGGGTAAGAGAAAAGCAAGTGCAAAGACCCTAGGGTGGAGTATGCTGGTATCTTCACAAAAGTCAAGGAGGTCCATAAGGCTGGAGTGGAGTGAGAGGAAGGGTAGCAGGGGATGAGGTCAGATAAGTAATGGAATCAGATCATGTAGAGTCCTATTGGCCATTACAGCACTTTATCTTTTACTTCTTTTCTCATCAATGGTAGAGGTGGTGAGACTTGTCAGATTCTAAATATATTTAGAAGCTAAAGCTGATGGAATTTGCTTATAAATTCAATGTAGGATTAGAAACCAAAAGATTGGTCATGGATGACTCCAAAGATTCTGGCCTGAGCAGCTGGAAGTATGGAGTGGCTATTTGCTGACATGAGGGAAGATACAGACTGAGCAAGTTTTAAAGAAGTCTGGAATTCAATGTGTTCTTTTTGAGATGCTACTAGACACCTAAAAGAGGATGTCAAGCAGGCAGTTAGATGTATGAGCCATAAGTTCTTGGGAGAAGCCTGGGTTAGAGATCTAAACTGGGGAGTGTTTAAAGCCATGAGGATTGGATGAAGTCACCAGGAGGTAACTGAACCTGGTGCGCTTCCTTGGAGAAGCGTACCAAGGACCGAGCCTGGGGAAATTCAACATTTAGATGAGGACATAAGGAATAACCAACAAATAAGACCAAGAAAGAGTGTTGTTGGAGTGAAAAGAAAACCAGGAGAATGCAATGTCATGGAGGCTAAGCACAGAAAGTGTTTCCAAGAGCAAAGAATCATCAACTGCACAAGATGCTGCAGAGAGGTTATAATAGTCAAGTCAAACTAGATGCTGAAATTGAGACATCCCCATATCTTAGTGGTATCAACAACCTAACTTTGTTTCTCATTCATGTGAAGTATATTCAGCAGCAGAGGGGAGGATGAAAGGAGGGAAACAGCAGCTCTCTGCTCCATGACAGCAGTCAGGGTCTTATGTTGATCCTTATCTTCAATTTTTGGCTTCCAAGGTCACTCTATCCAGCCAGTAAATGGAGGTGAGAGATGAGGATAGTGCATTGGTTAGAATCTGGTAAGAAATAGAGGACACACCCAAATTTAGGAAAGGTTTAATAAACAGACAACTTAAAAAGGTGTGAGCAGGGGCAGGAAAGCTATCAAAGGATGTTGCTATAACCCAGAGATGGTTGACAGTAGGAGCTGTTACCACCCCTGGGTCTGAAGAGGCAAGAAAAAGTAATGGTTAGTGGAATCGGGAGAGAGGAAGAGCTATGTGGGGTGAGATGCATAACCGAAGCTTCAGTAAAGGAAACAGCCAATTCAAAGCAACCCTACAGAGAGGAAGCCAAGGGAATAAGTACCCTGACCTCATTCTCCTTCTTCCTCCCAGTCTCCTACAGATACCTCTGATTGACTTGACCCAATCAGAAACCAGAGGGCTCATTGATAAAGTGTCTAGTGATTAGGCTCCTAAGGCAGGAGCAGAGTGGAAAAAGGTGAATAGAGAAGGCAGACCTCCAGCATAGAAAGGTTTTGTGGGTCAGGCTTGAAAGTTGCAAAAATCCCTTCCACCCACATTCTACTGGTCAGAACCCAGCAATATGGCCACACCTAGCTACAAATAAGTCTGGAAAATGTGATCCAGCTGGTGCCCAGGAGAAAGAAGAGAGAGACTTGGTAAACAAGTTAACCTCTACCACATGGTCAAGAAAGATGTGAACTGAGAATTGACCATTGGATTTAGCAATATGGAGGCAATTGGTAATCCTGATAATTCAGTCTTGCTAGAGTGGTAAATGTGAAAGACTGATTGGAGTGGGCTCAAGAAAGGATGGGAGGACCAGGTATGGTGGCTTATGCCTGTAATCCTAGTTCTTTAACAGGTCGAGGTGGGAGGATCACTTGAGCTCAAGGGTTCGAGAAGAGCCTGGGCAACATAGTGAGACCCTCTCTCTACAAAAATAAAATAAAATAAAACACAATAAAATAAATTAGCCAGGCATGGTGGTGGGTGCTTGTAGTCCCAGCTACTCGAGGGGCTGAGATGAGAGGATCACATGAGCCTGGGAGGTTGAGGCTACAGTGAGCGAGTGAGCCATGATCATTTCCCACTGCATTTCCCACACACAGGGTGGGGAAGATTCATGAAGGTCTTCTTCAGCCTGGGCAACAGAGTGAGACACTGTCTTAAAAAAAAAAAAAAAAGAAAGAAAGAACAGAAGAAAGAATGGGAGAGGAAGAATTTGAGGCAGCAATTGTTAAAAACAGCAACAACAACTCCTTTCAATAGGTTTTGCTACAAAAGGAAGCAAAGCAATAAGGTAGTAGCTGGAATCATTGTGAGATAAAGAGTTTTACTTTTTTTTTTCCACAATAAAGAAATAGTAGCATGTTTTTATGCTGATGAGAATGTTCCAGTAGAGAGAAAAAAAACTGATGATTCAGGAACGAGAGGGAAAATTGCTGGAGCAATTTCCTTGAGTAAGCAAGAAAGGATGGGATCTAGCAATAAGTAAAAGGTTGGCCTTGGAAAAGAACACAGGTAGTTAACAAGGAAAACCGAATATATGGACAGAACCCTGGCAGGAAGTAAATGTGGTGGGGGAGGTTGCTGAAGCTCTTTTCTAATGACCTGTATTTTCTCAGTGAAACAAGATGCAAAGTTATTAGCTGAGAGTGAAACTAGGGGAAGAATTGTTGGGGGTTTAAGCAGAAATAAGGAAGTATGACATAGTTACCTAAGAGAATGTGAGGTTGCTACCCAGGAGTTAATTGTGCCTGTGGAGAGGGTCCAGTTGTCTCTGAGTCCACTCAGGTGGGGCACTTCAACCATCAGCTTCTTTAACTCCCTTCTTTCTCCCCTCAGAGGACCAGTTGGAATCTATTAGCCCCTTGGTCCTCATATTCTCACTTGGAGCCAGTTCATAAAGTTCACAAGGCCACAAAGAGAGAAATTTGGTAACATTGCTGAAATATATTAACAGCTGGGCATATCTCATACTTAGAAGGTTAGTACTATCACTTCCCTGTACTAGCCAGGTGAAGGCCTCCAGCCCTGCCTTTTTTCCTCAATCTGTAGACCTCTCCTTGTCCTAATCCAGCTTCAGAACTGAATAATAATAATAGATAACATGTGTGAGCACTTACAAGGCACTACTCCAAACACTTCACATTTATTTAATCACAATAATTCTATGGCATAGGTACCATTGTTATCAACTTCATTTTATAATGAGGAAACTGAGGCATAAAGTAATTAACAGAGTCGGTACCTAAGCTGAATTTGAACTCAGGCAGTCTGGCTCAGGGCCCATGCTCTTGACCTTTACATACATATCTATATGTACTGAAAGTGTCAGAGAGTGATAAACACTCCAGGGATCTGGGCTTGGGCAGAGTAAATAAAATTTTAGAAGGACTGCAGTCAAGTAGGTGGGGATGAGTCTCTGTGCTTGCGAGAGGGTTGGTGAGAGATTGCTGCTGACAGAAGAGTGGCCACATGGTGACCCAGAAAGCCTAGGACCAAAGGGCAGAGCCAATATCAGTACAAAGACAAGTTGAACAGGCTAAAGAAGACTTTCATGAATCTTTCCCACGCTGTGTGTAGACTCTCCACCAATCAGATAGGATGCTTAATTTAATCTTGATTTGCTGTTCCCCTGGCTTCCATATGTGTTTCTCTTGTTTCCATGACAGGGGAGCATATGCTGTGGTGGGAGCTACAATCATGATATGGTAAAATGGTTCCCAATCAATGAACACTTCATCAATGAACAATAAACTTTATGAAGAACTTCATCAATGAAAAATCTATCAATGAGTGCAGAACACAGCACGTTACTGACATTATGTAGTTCAATGCTTATAACACCACTGTGAGTTACACAGCATTATTCCCATATTCAGATAAGGAAAGGGAGGCTCAGAGAGGTTGTACTGCAATACCAAGGTCTCATAGGTAATACATGGGAGAGGCAGAGCTTGAGCCCAAGCTTGCTTGGAGTCCGAAGTCTGTGCTGGCTACACTGTACCAGCTGCCTCTCTATTTTGAGATAAAGCACCAGGAGCACTACAGAACCCTTCAGGGCCCCCAAGGGCCTCTGGGTCAGGGCTCCTGGGCGAGAGGGACTCCCTTTAATGAAGGCAATTGAGAAACAATCCTCCTCTTTATTTGCCTGTAACAGGGGCTCAGAAAAGCTAATTATCTTCCTGTGAACCAGTTAACTATTCAATTTTCTCCATTTGGGTAATTAATTATCAGAGTCAAATGCAGGATCCAGCTAATTTTAGAACCATGCAGCTGTAGGGTCATCTGGGGAACAAGCTCAGTTGAGAAAGGAGGAAGAGCAGGCGCCAGCATTTGTCATGGCTTAGAGAGAGGCGGGGTGTTGAGGGACCTTGGGCTGGCTGGAGTGGAGGGTAGCGAGAATTGCTTAAGGCAGGCTGGCTGGGATTCCCTCAGCACCAGACAGCAGAATAGTCAGTGTCCAAACACAGGAGGACAAAGATGCTATTGCAGCTGCCAGTCCCATGTTGGAGAAGTAAGGCGGGGGGCAATTCAACCACCAGATTCTTTAACTCCTCCCTTTCTACCCTTAGGGGACCAGTTGGAATCTATTAGTCCCCTTGGTCCTCACATTCTCACTTGGAGCCAGTTCATAAAGCCACAAAGAGAGAAATCTGGTAACATTGCTAACATTTATAAAGAGCTGGGCATATCTCATACTAAGGTTAGGTACTATCACTTCCCTATATTAGAGATGAGAAAACTGAGGCTCAGAGAGGAGATAAAACTTGTTCAAGATTTCGTGGTTAGGATACAGCAGAAGCTGGGAGTTGAGCTCAACTCCTGAACCCATGATCTCACTGCCTCCTAAAGTGCCATGCTATATGTACAATTTTAATATGAGCAGCACCAAAGTGAGGAGATTAGGCTATTTGGGGCATCAAGGGTTGGAGGAGTACTTGGTTCACTAAAACAAAGTCAATTGGTTAAGGATATTCAAATCGTCAGTAAGCTCCTCGGCAGGGAGGGGAATGTTCCTCCCATCTGCCAATGCAGAGGGTATAGATTCTCACCATTATTCATTCCCATGTGCTCCAGGGGTATCAAGAAAGGTTAGAGAATACCTGGCCATAGACTTTGTCCCCTGGGCCAGTTGCTGGGAGTGAGGACAGGGGTGGGAATGAGGGTGATGATAGTTTTACTGGGCATTTAGTATATGCCAAGAAGTGTGATTAACTCATTTCATCCTTACAATAGTACTGGAGATCCCCATCCCCATTGTACAGACAGATAAATTGAAACACAAAATTTAGTCCCTTGCCCTTGGGAAAAGAAGTTGAATTCAAATCTAGGCAATTTGACTCCACAGCCTATCAAGTCAACTGGGCCCTGGCAGAGGGTCAGAGAGACAGCCAGAATTGGTGAGAAGCCTACCCCAAACCATGGACAGCTCCCAGGTGACCCTGTGGTTGAACAGCCCAATTTCTGAGACTACTTCAATGCCCTCCCTGACCACCACCAATGTCACCCATTGTGATGCACTCTGCTGCCTTCCAGAAGGGAATTCTCCTTGGACTGACTCTTAGGGAACAGATCCTCTGGCTTGATTCAGGTCCCTAAGAAGCCCTATGGAACTGGTTCTTGAGCCAAGTATATCCCTCCTCAGGGTTCTGAACACCCATCCTCTGAGACAAAAGGATTTTCTCCAGAGTAGGTCAGGCAGGGAACTGCTACCCACATCAGCCCAACAGTCTGTCTCTGCCCACTAGTCCTGCTCTTCCCATGCCCACCACCCTTCCCCATTACTATGGGAAAGCCAGTTCCCTCTGCCTCAGTTCTCCATATGTACCTTTACCATCTCTGCAAAAGCCCAGGGCCAAAGCAGTCTCCCCAAATTAGGTCTTCCTCCTTTTGACAGCCCTTATGGGAGTTGCCAAGTTCAAAGTCAGGCTCCCTGGCCCAAGCTGCTGGCCCAGAGCCCCAGCAGGTGCAGCACAGTTGCTAAGCAACATCTCGGAATCTCTGTGTGTTCCTGTCACATGATTATTGTAGCTAAGGAAACAAGTCCTCTGGCATCCCAGGACGCAGCAAGGCCTAGGCAGCGGTGTGTTACCTGAGGCCTAACAAAAATCCTGCTGTCCTGTATTTCTGACAAGTTGTGGTTCCCTAAACTGCTATAGGAGACTATCAGGTTGAATTTTGTCTTTTATCCAGGTACTGACTCTTAGAAGAGAAGGCCTACATTGGAATCTTAGTCACTTGCTGCACACTCATGGAATCCAGTTCTTTGGGATGGTCAGTAGGAACAATGCCTTTAGAAGGATATATTAATAGGCTCGGATTCAAGAGACAATCACATATCCCCAATTACCCCATTCTCTATCCTTAGATTCCATTGTAGAGGCAAAATGGAAAAGGCTTGGATTGGACAATGGAAAAGCTGAAGAGAGGCTGAAGACAAGAGCATTGCTCCAGGGTCCCAGGTCTACAGTAGCACAAGAGCCAGACAGGGATTTCCCTACAATGCCACCTTGCCACACCTGCATCTCAAACACTAGAGGAAAGTGGATGACACATCAGGGGATGCTACTGTCTCCTTGGAGGGCCTGCCTCCCTAGTCTTCCAGTCCAAACTTCCTGCAGCTTCTTCCCTAGGATTGGCCTAGAAATAAGGAAATCTCTATGAAGGGCAAACAGCTAAAGAGGTAAACAATAGCAGAGGAAATATAAGATTTTTTTTTTTTTTTGAAACAAAGTCTCTCTCTATTGCCCAGGCTGGGGTGCTGTGGGGTGATCTCGGCTTACTGCAACCTCTGCCTCCTGGGTTCAAGTGATTATTGTGCCTCAGCCTCCCGAGTAGCTGGGACTACAGGCGCCTGTTACCATGCCTGGCTAATTTTTGTATTTTTAGCAGAGACGGGGGTTTTACCATGTTGGCCAGGCTGGTCTCAAACTCCTGACCTCAGGTGATCCACCCACTTCAACCTCCCAAAGTGCTGGGATTACAGGCATGAGTCACCACGCCTGGCCTAAATATAAGAGAACTTGAGCACCAATGAGGAAGGCACAACAAGTGAATAATTGGAATTCCAAAAATAAAGAACAGAGAGAGCCAGTGGAAGGAAATTATCAAAGAAATAATTAAAATCTATTGAAAATAATTGAAATATTCCAGAAAAGAAAGGCATGAGTTGTTTCCAGATTCAAAGATTCCAAAGAGTGGCCAACATAAACTCTGGAAATATTTCCATGTCAAGTCACATCTTTCAGAAGTATCAGATCACTGGTGACAAAGAAAAGATGCTTCCAAAGAGTAAAAGCAACTTTCATAGAAAATGTCAAAAACCATAATGGCATCAGACTACTCAAGTGGCAGATCCAACACCATGGGGCAAGATCCACTAAATATCCAAGGAAAATAGTTTTATCTGTTCTATTACAACTGTTTTCATTCCGACAGCCTATTTTTTTTAACGATCAATCCCCCTTTCATAACATTCTGTCCTTTTTTTTCATGAGTGCAGTGTCTAATACCATCTTCTTCCTACATCATCCCAAATTCCTCAAAATTGTATGCAGTAGTGTGGTCTTTATCTTTCACATTAGAGCCTTTCTTCAAATACTTGGGGATATTCTCTTTGTCACCAGTGATCTGATACTTCTGAAAGATGTGACTTGGATCGGGTACAGTGGCTCACGCATGTAATCCCAGCACTTTGGGAGGCTGAGGCAAGTGGATCACCTGAGGTCAGGAGTTCCAGACCAGCCTTGCCAACATGGTGAAACCCTGTCTCTACTAAAAATACAAAAATTAGCCAGGTGTGGTGGCAGGTACCTGTAATTCCAGCTACTCAGGAGGCTGAGGCAGGATAAATGCTTGAACCTGGGAGGCAGAGGTTGCAGTGAGCCAAGACCATGCCATTGAACTCCAGCCTGGACAACGAGAGTGAAACTCCGTCTAAAAAATAAAAGAAAGATGTGACTTGAGATGGAAATATCTCCAGGCTACTCTTTGGAATCTTTAAATCTAGAAACCCATGCCTTTCTTTTCTGGAATACTTCAATTATTTTTAATAGATTTCAGTTACTTCTTTGATAATTTCCTTCCATTGGCACTCTCTGTTCAATGACTAACAGAAATTCTTGAGTTTGCAGAACAACAGATAAGAAAAGAAACAACTTGCTGAAATGCTGAACATTCCTCTGCTTATGAGATAACAAAACCGGCTGTAATCAAATGGAACCAGTACGGCCAACTAGAGTCTGCGCAGAATCAGCTTGCTGAATCGCAGCTTGAATTTCCGCCACAAGTTTCATGCTAACTCCCTCCAAATGTGCACATGTGCTCCATGAGGTAGCATAGAAAGATAACTGCACATGCCCAAGGACTGTCCAGACCTCCCCTTTTCTTCCACCAATCACCTGCTAATCTCAAAACTCACTCCCTAAATCTTTTCTAATAAAATGACTGCCTGAAAGCTGGCACAGAGAGACAGGTTTGAGCTGGACTCCTGTCTCCTTGTTAGTCAACTTACAATAAAAATCTTTTCTTTTCTCAAAAACCTGGTGTCTTAGTAATAGCTTCTAATGCATCAGGCAGAAAGCTCCTTTTGCTCTCTAATAGTTGTTTGGATAATTTGATGTTTGGGTTAGGCTTAGGTTTAAGTGTTTAGGTTGCCTGGACCTGCTTAAGAGTAAAGCATTAAAAACTTGATTTTTGCACTTGGCTTGGGCATGTGGTCTATGGGCTTCCCTGTTTGGTGATCCTCCTGGGTCCATCTGTGAGGTCCTCCTTCTCAGGCTGCTCATTTTCCCAGAGAAAATGGTCTCCCACTCTCCTGCCTCAAGAGTATAATTCTGGCTACTAGTATTCTAGCAGTTGTGAGAGAAGAAAAGGGTGGGAATCTCACAGTCAGTATGCAAACTTAAATCTAATTTCCCTACTATTATCAGGGAATATCCCAGTCCTCAATTGTACCTGGCACCCCCAATTCAGAAGCCCTCTTTTACCTCCACCAGAAAATAAACATGCAATCTTCTGCTAAGGTTAAAGAAAGGATCTAGGAGTCTGCATATCAGACTTTGAACCAATCTTCCTGTTTCAACCCCATCTGGTGCCACTAATTCCTGAGCCTTGGGGAGTTTCTGCCATGAAATCAGGTTGCTGTTTCTTGACTTTTCTCACTGCCAGTTTAGGATTCAGCTTTCTGGGTCTGTGAAGTCAACCACCATTATTCGTCTGCTTTCCAGCTTCTAAAATTGTATTGCTGCTTAGGGATAGGGATACGCCTGCTCTCCCACACTCTTTGTGTTTGTACATTTAAACGTTTTACAGTTTCTTGCAGTGTTGTTTTTGTAGGGTTTTGGAAGAGAGGGTTAGTCATCAATCGCACTTGTTCAATCTGCCATCTTGAACCAGGGGTCTTTATGCTGAAGAATGACCAGTACTAAAACATCTAGATCCAGCCTGGGTTCAGATGCTGGCTTTAGTACATGAATAGCTGTTTTACCATGGGTAAGTTACAGAAACTCTCTATACCTTAAAGCACTCCATCAGAGTTAACTATTATTATTATTATTATTATTATTATTATTATTATTATTATACAGCATTGACTATGTGCCAGCACCTATAGCAAAGGCAATGGGTCTCTGCCAAGATGAAAATTTCAGGTTAGCTGCTGCACTTTCCAGCCCCAAACTGGTATGACCAGTTTCTCCACTCTGGTCTATACCGTGTAAATACAGTATGTACCCTAAGTAAATTATCAAGCAGGTGGACCTTCTAGTTGTGCAAATACAGCTGGTAACAATGTAAACACAATATTTAAATGAATTACAGGCCAGCAAGGCAGGGCAGTTGTTTACAAATGTAGTTGAATCCCTTCTGTTTTAAGTACAACAGCCATGGGCATCATTTCCCCCAAATGATTTACCCACACATTTATTTCTCAGCATCAAAATCATGTTGTCTATTACTTGTTTTGCAGGGCAAATGACACCATCTGGACCCTAGAAACAGCACATGCTTGATGCAGTCACCCTCCCCCAAGCCAGTATCTTAAGCAAAGTCTCCTCCCCCGTTAAATGAGCTTCCTTCATGTTTTCCTTTCTTCCGGTCCGCTTGGCTTTCATGTTCCTCCCCCTGCTCTCTTTGTCCTACTGAGCAGACAGCAAACCTGCAGGTTCTGTGATCCTGCTGCTCAGCTTTAAAACAAAAACCAAAAACAAAACCATGTTGCAATTTGTGAACTTTCTTTCCTGGAAGGCATGAACCATCAGCTTTCCCGAAGGTAGCTACTGCAAAGCATTGGTCTTACAGAAGAAAAGGACTGAAGAGGGAAAGAGAAAGGGACACAGACAAAGAAAGGAAGGGATGCATTTGGAAGGAGGGAGAGAGGCCATCTGGCCCCCAGGTTGAACCACATACTCAGCCTTCAAGAAACTGGGCTTCTTTAACATGGGTGCAAGTACCAGCCAAGGTATTTCCACTGCAGATTCACGACCGAGATGAAGATGGCTAGACATTTTTCAAATGCCCTGCCATTCTCTCTGCCTGAAAATGTTCTTTCTCCAATACTTTGTATTCTGATGGCTCTCGACCCTAGCTTCAAACCCCAAACCCCTGCTTCTAGATAACAGCCGCACAACAGATTATTCAGGAGCTCATGTATTTACAAGCCTGGGAGGTGATCCTGAAAGCTTTGCAGGTATATTCTTCTTTGACTCCACCCACACTCCAGTGAGCACAGCTGCATCTGCTCAGTTATGCTTTCTTCTTCCAGACACTGCCACCAATGCTGAGAAACACAAGATGCCAGGCCTTGGGAATCAATGATAGATCCACAGCTGAACTGCTTGAAGACAGGGTTTGACCAAGTATCTAGTGTGGCATCTCTTCCAGTTTTCCCATTTATAGCACGTTTTCATTTTTCAAATTTCAGAATTTATTATATCCCTCCTCTTTCTCTCTCTCTCTCTCTCTGTGTGTGTGTATGTGTGTGTGTGTGCCTGTCTCCCCTCTCTGTCTCCCTCCTCCATCACCACCTTAAGATTCAGACATGTGCCTACTGAACACAAATCTCAATGGAAGCCACCTCTTTGAACTAGAATTGCCCAAGATGAGGGCCCCATTTACCAGGTCAGCTTGTTCTCTGGTTCCCTCTTTGTTAAGGGTGAGTTTTCTCCCGAGAAGCCCTTATGCAAACTGATGTCTGGTTGGCAAGCTCAACAGCTCTATGCAGACATACCCAGACATGCCATACCCCCATGTGTGGGCACAGCTGATACCCACTTGATCCCAGTAAAACATTCATAATCCCTTTCATGCTGTCATTGCTTTCACCCAACAATTCCACCACAGAGAGTGAAGATATAATTTTTTTTATTGACCAGGGGCCTTGGGTGCTTCTTGAGTGTGGCTTTCAGGGACAATGACATCACATGTTAAATAACTCTTTGCTAAAGAGCTCTGAGTACAAACAACTGCTATTCTCTAAGAACAAAGTGAGTAGGTCCTATCCCTGTCCTACGCTTTGGCCTCCTGTCTGGGAATCTGTCCCCCCAACTCCATCCCCATCTCGTCCATCCCCAGAATTGACTGGTTTAGTCCTGTTGGGTCCCAGGTTACTTGGGGGCAGGGAGAGCTGTCTTTGGCACAAAAGTGGAAGCAAGTCCATATGGATCATCTGGGCTCCAGCCAGTGTCTAAAGGTACAGCCACTGGATCCTTAGATTTACCTCCATCTGGGTTTTTGGCTAATTTCTTGGCTGTAGAGGAAGATTATTCTACTTTCCTTGGGCCATTTCTTCACGATTTTTTGGTAGGCCCAGGGTGCAAACAACACAGTTTTCAACCTGTTCTCTCTTTGGGGGGAATCTCTGCCTGCATTGCACATAGCCTCGGGGTCCTGCTCACCCCTGGGCAATAGCAAGCATTTAATTTATACTGAACCCATTGGACCCTTTCCCTCTCTGGATTTTGAATCTTGAGCAGAATGATCCAGGAATGAAAGTGATGACTTTGTAGTACAGCTACTCTGTCCAAGCTTCCTAAAGGGGCTGCTAATTCCTACTCCCTAGATCCCTGAGATGCCCTTTTTCCTCTTTCCAAAAGCTGACCTATTCAGCCTTCTTTACAATTCTGTGACTTTTCTTATAGTCTTCCAATAAGTCCCTTTTTGCTTAAGTTAGCCTAAGTCTGTCTCTGTTGCTTGCCACCAAAAAGTACTACCTGATAGGGATGGCCCTCTCACCATCGTTCTCTGTCGCCTGGGTATCCTTTCCCCAAAGCTGTTAATTTTAGAGCCAGGAAGCTCAAGATCCTCCCCACTGCCACATTCCTGCAAGATCCAGGCAAACTTCAGCTTCTGATTCCTTGCACCTTCTTTCAGAAAGCAGCCATCCTCAGTTTAAACAACAAAAATCCTCCATCCATGATCCCTTTTAAATAACATTGCATTTATCAGGCAGGATTCAACAGAATGGAAAACAGAACCATTCTAAGTATTGAAAACAGGTAATTTAATGCTGAGATTTGGGTTTCCAAGTGACAGAAGAGCTGATAAACCAAACCGAAGATGGTGAAGCAACTCAGAGCTTAGCTATAGCAGAAACTGCTACCAGCCCTAGGCTGTAAGGACAAAAGGAGGTGATGTCACTGGTGCTCAGGGTTTAGGGTCACTGGAGCAAACTGGGACCGTGGTAAGCACATCTGATGAGAGCTGGAGTCAAGGAGAAGATGCAGTGACTGCTGAAGATGCCACCTGTGGCAGAGGGAAGGGGAGAAACACCTGGGTTCTCTTTTCTTCCTGTCCTCTCATCTCTTACCTCCCATGTTCAAGCTAGCTGTAACCCAGCCAGCAGAGGAGTCCGAGAAAGGAGCCTGGGAGGTCAGTTTCACTGTGGCACAGAGCAAAGCAGAAGGACAAGGAACGGATCTGAGAGGACACAGAATACAGACAGCACCTGCTTCATTATTTAAATTATATTTGCTAAAGTATTATTTAATGTTTAGAATAAAACGACTTTAGCATTTAAATAAATAGCATGCAATATGTGTATATCAAGGTTCAAAAGGTATGCACAATTTTAATTCCTTATTAAATTAGATATTATCACACAAAACACAATAGGAAAGTCTTCTCGACTAGAAAATGCTTTGTATCTTGATCGTGTTCTCAGTGTAATCAACAGGCCTGTTTCTTTCTTTACTGTTTGTGTTGATGACACTGTCTTGTACTCATACATTGTACAGATATTTGTAGGGAGAAGGGATACAGTAACCCCCAAACTGCAGTTGCAAGGGCAGAAGCAATGCCCAGTGTCCCCAAACCTCCAGGCCCCAGAGACATGAGAGAAGAAACATGACAGTTACCACTTGGTGATTTATGAACTCAAATCACCGAGTTCTTCCCCAAGCCTGCTGCCTTCTCTTCTGTAATTTCCTTGCTGCTGATTACTGTAAGGCAGACTGGCCTCACATCAGAGCCCAGAGAAGGGGGAGTGACACAGTGACGTGACAATAGTGCAATGATAAAACAGGATTCTTTTTCTTATCCAAGGTGTTAGAATGTGTATAAATAAACACTTTTGTTAGGCGATTTGTTTTAGTTTAGTTTTGCTATTTTAACTACACAAGCAAGACAAGCATGATCTGAGCACTCCATTTTGTCAGTCTGTGCTGTCTGAAATCGAGGCTCCTGCATTCTGTCCTAGCTTATGTAATTCTGAGAAAGCAGTTCTGGTGCAGTGTTTAGGCTCAGTCCCCATCAAAGCAGTGCTGGCCATCCTCCCTACGGCAGTAATGAAATGGTAAGTCTAGGAATGGGATGGGGAGTGGAGGATGTCAGGAGAGGGCATAGAGTAGGCCCTCGATAATCCTTACTGCACAGATATTGAATGGCAGAGTCAAGAACAGAGACTGGGTTGGGTCCCAGCACACTGGGCTCAGGTGCCCCTGCTGGCACAGACCCTGGCATTGCTCTCCAGAGGGGAGGCTAAAGCTCCACCTATGATCCATCTGGGTCTAGGTGTATTTCTCCAGGGTAAAGACTGGCAACAGCTGAAGCCTCCACTTGGATGTTCCATGGACACCTAAAGCTAAATGTGTTGGCACATGAATTTGTTACTCTCTACCATTGACCTACCCCTCCAGTCATTTGTATCTCAGGTAATGGTACCTCCAGCTACTCAGTTGTTATGTTAGAAACCAGGATCTCATCCTTGATACCACACTCCCTACCATCAGCCTCACTATGCCCCTACCAGCATCTAATTTATTCTACCTCCCAAATATGCCATGAATCTGTACACTTCTCTTCATCCCCACAGCCAGGTCACCTGTGATTTAATATTTGGACTACATAGTCACTTCCTCACTGATTATTCTGTACATATTTTCTACACAACAGTTATCCATTCATTCATTTCTCAGTTGTTTGCTGAGTACCTATGGAGTGTTAGGTGCTAGGGATACGGTAGTGAGCAAAACAAAGCCCTCATCCTCATGGAACTAATACTTTCACAGAAGCCAGTTATGGCTCCTAAAGCACAGATATTCTCATGTCTGTCCCCAGATTAAAACACATCAATGGCATCCTTCTGTCCTCAGCACAAAATCCAAACTCCCTAAGCCACCTTCCTCTCTAGCTCATGGCATCCCAGTACTTCCTGTGCTCACCTTCCCAGCTACATGGAATCAATTTCAGTTACCCAAACGCACCAAGCCTTCGCATATCCTAGAATATTCTAACCACCTCCCCCAACTTGCCTATCAGCTACTCACCCTTCAGTTCTCAACTTGGAGCTGTCTTGGCCAGGGTTGGTTGCCAACTATGATGAGTTGAGTCTTGTTGGGGATAATGGAATTTGGAGGATGCCCAAAATTCCTGAGACCTGAAACCTGTCCTGCCACAGCCACTACTGCCCATCCCTTCTCCCCAAGCCTTTGAAAGAAATATAAGCCCAGAGAATAAGCCCAAACAAATGCACACTCTTTCTTTCTCTGAGGTTCTGGCCTCTGGTTGTGCTGGATTGAATAATGTGAAGGATTTTACTGACCTAGGCTGGAGGGAGACCTAACTGATCTCAGAATAGGATATTTACTATTTTTGGCTTCTAAGTATTTGTATTATTCTGTTCTCACGCTGCTATAAGGACATCCCCAAGACTGGGTAATTTATAAAGGAAAGAGGTTTAATGGACTCAGTTCCACATGACTGGGGAGGCCTCATGATCGTGGCAGAAAGCGAAGGAAGAACAAAGGAATGTCTTAGGAGGCAGCAGGCAAGAGAGTATGTGCAGGGGAGCTGCCCTTTATAAAACCATCAGATCTCATGAGACTTATTCACTATCATGAGAACAGCACAAGAAAAATCTCATAGCTACTGCTGTTGCTGCTGCTTTTTTTTTTTTTTTTTGGAGACAGGGTCTCAGTCTGTCACCCAGGCTGGAGTTCAGTGGCACGATTATAACTCACTGCAGCCTCAAACTCCTGGGCTCAAGCAATCTTCCTGCCTCAGCCTCCCAAGTAGCTACAACTACAGGTACACACCACCACATCCAGCTCTTTTTTTTAAACAATTTTTTGTAGAGACAGGGTCTCACTGTGTTGCTAAGGATAATCTTGAACTCAAGCAATCCTCCCACCTCAGCCATCCAAAGTGCTGGGATTACAGGTGTGATCCCTTTTTCTGCATTTCTCTCAACTTCCAGGCCATTCTGCTGTTTAAGTTTATCTCTTAGATCCAAACTTCCCAAACGAGGATGTGATTAGATCTGTTGATTACTATTCATAGAGAGTCCTGTACAAAAACGATAGGTCTAGAGCCACTTTCCTCAGAAAGGCTAAGGATGTGGCAAACACACAGAGTGAACGGAGCCCACTCTAGTCCAGCATTTCAGGCTCAACTTGTGCAAACCTAAGCATGTCATCTTCACTCACAGGTCTGCTTGTTCACTCTGTGTTCCTTAACTCAGTGAATGTTTCACTGTAGACACCTGGTCTTCCAAACAAAGTCCCCTCTTGTAACCTACCTCTCCAGCCTAATCTCCTTCCACTCCCATCATGCCAGAACTATCTGAACTTCTCAATACATATTTCAAAAAATGAAATCAGCTCTTCCAACTTTCTGGCCAATGCACTCTTCCTTCAACTACACTCCACACCAGGGGGCTTTGTTTGTACTTCTCTGTCTCTACTTGTATTTTCTTTCCTCTACAAGATCCCAACCTAGAAAGTTTTAACATCCTCTTTTGCTAGACTATGAACCATCTGGGGCAGGAATTATGTCTCAGTAATCTTTGGAGCTGGCCAAGGTGAATGTCAGTGAGTTTCTAAAGCCTAACTCAGCAACAACCTTCAAACATCCTTCCCCTAGAGTTTAGGACACACAGTCTTACTAGTCCTCCATCCCTTGGTCCAGCAGCTCACCTTTGAGACCCCATAGCCTGGTAGGGTCCCACCTGCCCTCTCTTTTGATGGAGTTGGCTCAGGTGTGAATGGGTCTGAGGACTGGGTCCTGAAAACACATTTCTCTAAAGAGTGACAACAGCTGAGAGGATGCAGTTATGACCTAGGTGGTCCTTTGCCTGGCTTCCCAGGCTTTGGGCTGCCTGGCTGCTCCAAGTGCCTCTCTGTGAAATGAGCCAATTTCCTCCTGCTCTGTTGATTTCTGTTGTGATGCTGCAGGACTCCCAGCCCGAGAGTGACTCAGCTGATTTGCCTTCTGCATGCCTGGATTGGTGTAGGAGGGGCAGACTGACAGGAGTGAAGCTGGAACAAAGGTTTGAGTCTTATGGTCATGAGGAGGCCTGGCCTCATGCCCATAAGACCATAGAGAGGGCTGGGAGGGTTAAGGCCTGGTCCTGTACTTACTCCAGGAACAGGACAGGGGCTGTGAGAACTCTGCCAGCTCAGTAAGTGTTTAAGAGGTTGCAGTGTTGTCACTGAAGCCCAGGCTTCAAGATTCTCCCAACAGGCAGCCAGAAATAGTGATAAGGAGACCAGGGGCAGGTGATACAAATCAAGAAGTATTTGGGCCCTCACAGCAAGATTGAGATGGAAGCAATCTTTCTATAGAGCTGGGGAAGGAAGCAAATTACTCAAACAAGCAAATCAGAGTGAGATACAAAGCAGAAACCAGCTCTGTGAGTCTGGGCATAGGCTAGGTGGGAAGGAGAGACCTCAGACTTAGAGGCATCCTCATTCATTCATCACCCTGTGCTGGGCTCCAGAGATGAAGAGATGGTTGATTACGGCTCCTGCCCTGAGGAAATCCCTGCTTGAGTTCAGTGGGGAATCCCCCAGACACATAAACAGAAACTACCATAAAACATGGTCAAGGGGCTGGGCATGGTGGCTCATGCCCGTAATCCCAGTGCTTTGGGAGGCCGAGGTGGGAGGATCACTTATTTGTGCCCAGGAGTTCGAGACCAGCCTGGGAAACATGGAGACTCTGTCTTTACAAAAAAAAAAAATTAGCCAGGTGTGGTAGTGTGCCAATGTAGTACCAGCTACTCAGGAGGCTG
Organism: Colobus angolensis palliatus; assembly: GCF_000951035.1. Taxonomy (NCBI): domain Eukaryota; kingdom Metazoa; phylum Chordata; class Mammalia; order Primates; family Cercopithecidae; genus Colobus; species Colobus angolensis. The sequence continues at coordinate 12,134,717 of NW_012121820.1, forward strand.
AGGCAGGAGGATTGCTTGAGACTAGGAATTTGAGGCTACAGTCAGGTATGATGGAGTTGACTCCAGCTGGGTGACAGGGCAATACCTTGTCTCTAAAAAACAAACAACAACAACAAAAACATGGTCAAGGCAGTGGCAGAGGTGAGCACAGAAGCTGTGGAGCACAGATGAGGAAGACTTAACTCTGCCTTTTTCAAAGGAGGGCTTGAGGGTCCTTCACAGTGGAAGGGAGGGTCTGAGGGTTCTCCATAGCAGAGGTGAGATGGAACTTAAAGGAGGTAAAAGCATTTGCTAGGTGGGAAAGATAGTCCATGCATAGGCATGGAGGCGTGTTAGAGCAAAGCCTATTTGGGGCACTGTAGGAAACTGGGTGGGACTCATACTTTGAGTGGATATGAGCACGTGGATATGAGCACGTGGCAGCAAATGCTGCAGATGTTGACAGCAGGCAGAAGAAAAGGCCTTATTCCTGCATATGGTTTTAGAGATCCCACCCAGTATTTAAACCAATCAAATTACAATTCCTCCTCTTAAGAAGGGGAGATGGTTTGCTGCCGTTTAGTTTGAGTTCCTTTTTTTTTTTTTTTAAGTGTAGGAGGATAACTTGGTCTGACCTCAGGCAGAGAGGAAGACTAAAGCAAAAATAAGAAAGAATTGCATTTCAGTGGGTAATCAGATGTCCAGGACTCAACCCCAAACACACAGGATGCTGGAACACGAGCAGTATAACTAACTTTAACCTACCCTTGCTTTTGATGGAGCCCCTGCCCAGTTGGTATTGGTTCAGGTATGATCTGGGGCAACCTCAGCTGGGTCTCCAAATGTTGTAGTAGAGATTAGGTGATAGTCAAAAGAGCTGGGAGCCTTCTAGGAAGGCACTTGCATGATCAAGAGGAAAGAGCACATTTTTAGGTTCAGAGTTCAAATACAGCTTACTAGCTATGTGTCCTTAAGCAAGTTACTCAGTTTCTCTGAGACACTGGGTCCTCAGCTATAAAGTAGGAATCACAGCACCTGCTTCCTAGGAATGTTGTAAGGACAAATGAGATAATCCATGTGAAAGAATCTGGTACATATTGGATGTTCATTTAAAGGGAATTATCTTCTGCTTCTCTCCCATGAACCTGCCTCAAGAAGCCAAGAGAAGGGGAGGAAGCTTTATTTAACATGCATAATGGGTTAATACCTGAATATATAAAGAGCTCTTTTAATCAATAAGAGGAAGAATAGCCCAACAGAACAATAGACAAATGATAGACATAATTAATAAAAATATATATGAATAGTTATTAATATTATAAATTTAATATATACATAAAAATACACAGCCATATACATACAAATTTCATTAACCAAATTGGTGAATTGTAACAATAATAAAATATCATTTCCACTTATCAGCTTGACAAAGTTTATCAAGCATTTCACCATAAGTGCAGTGTGCTTCCTTGCACAATTGATAAATCATTTGTATTCTCTTTCTGTAAATTACCCATACCTACCTTTTGTCCATTTTTCTGACACAGTGTTAGTCTTTTTTTAATTGGTGCATAAAAAATTTGCACCAATTAAAAAAAGCTCTTTATGTATTTGATTTTAACCTTTTGATTGACCTAAGTGTAATAAATATTTTTCTAGTTTGTCATTTGTCTTTTGACTTTGTTTATGGTATTTTGGTTGTATAGAAGTTAAAGCTTTTTTATGCAGTCAAAATCATCAATGAATGTTTTCCATTTCTGGCTTGGCAAAGAGGCTAAAGTTTCACAATATACAGTGTGGGAAAGGCTATCCCTAATATGAGATGTCTGGCTTGGGCTAGCTTAGACTGAACCCACTTTAAATTTCGATCTCCTAAGTCTCACTTCCCTGACTCTAAGTTTTATATGATGTAGTCTGTCTTTGAAGATTTGGCTTCCCAATAGGTATGAGCTCAGGGAGAAACTGATCACACTGACCTGAGTATTCTGGTCCTTTCCAAAAGCTGTATTTCTCATTGGAAATTAATTGACTATGATCTGTTAATACATTGGTCTAATGAATTTGATAAGTATGAATCAGCCCTAGAGATAGATCTCTTCTCAGTACTGAAAAAAATCAGGTTTTTGAGCTATAAGTCTGACAGCCAGACTCTAGGCTGTAATTCACCCGGACTTTGCTGAAAAATGTTAGTCTTACCACCTTTTCTTAGAGATAATTCCCCAACATTTCTATTACTATGCAAATACCCTTCTCAATAATAAGCCATGAAGGTAAATGTGCCAGAAACTCCATAACTAATAATAATTCAGAATCAACCCTACCCCCTAATTAAGTACTTGCTAGGTGCCCAACACTGTTCTTGGTGCATTTAATGAAGTGTTTAACAGCCACACACTTCTGTGATGTATACAATCTTTTTATTTATTATTATTTTTTGAGATGGAGTCTTTCTCTACCACCCAGGCTGGAGTGCAGTGGGGCAATCTCAGCTCACTGCAACCTCTGCCTCTCAGGTTCAAGTGATTCTCCTGCCTCAGCCTCCTAAGTAGCTGAGATTACAGGTGCACACCACCACGCCTAGCTAATTTTTGTATTTTTAATAGAGACGGGGGTTTCTCCATGTTGGCCAGGCTGGTCTCAAACTCCTGACCTCAGGAGATCTGCCCACCTTAGCCTCCCAAAGTGCTGGGATTATAGGCGTGAGCCACCATGCCTGGCTGATGTATACAATCTTAGTTTCTAATTTACACATGAAGAAATAGAGGCCCAGAGAGATGGAGTAACTTTACCGAAATTACGAAGTCAAGCACCTGGTGCTGCCCGTATTTGAACCCTGAACTGTCTGCTTTCTTATGTGCTTGCATTTGTAGTATTTGATTATGACCCTGTCTTGAAACCTCCCTTTAGTTTAGGGAGCTTCAAACTGTTATCCAATTATTCTAGTAACCATCCCAGTAATAAGTTGATAACCTCCTTCCCACTAACTTCTCCCTCTCTATCTGAATTTTCAGATCTCCTGCACTAAATCATGCACATGAGCACTCTGTGGATAACACACAGGAACCTCCGCCAAATCCCTCTTCCCAGAAAATGTGAGTCTTCATTCTTCCACTAGTTTCATTGCGGCTGTGTCGAATTTAAACTATAAAGGGTTTCCTGTACATTGTCTTCTAGCCAGAAGGATTAGCTTTAGGCTGACACATTCCATATAAGGTCTTAAGCCTCAAGGAAAGTATCTTTCCTTTACGCTTTTCCAAAGTATCCATTTAGCTCTTTATTTTCTAAATGTGAATATAGAACTTTATTTACCAGTTTCAGATCTTTGGTAATGCTCAAATAACTAAAATTGACCAGTCTATAATTGAATTGAGTTATTTGGAGGATATAAAAATACTGTGCAATTTCATTTTATGTGCTGCTATTTTTATGAGGGCTAGAAAAAGTTCTGTAGACAGAAAAGGGAAAAATAGAAAGAGAGATTGCTATTGTGCTGCAGGAAGAAACAAGGGAGAGAGAAACCTAGGAAGAAAGAAGGGGAATTAATAATTGATTATCACCTACTGTTGCCAGTCACTGTGCGAGATGCTTCATGTGCATCATCTTGTTTAATCCCCTCTAATCACCGAGGGACATAGATTTATTGCATCCATTTCATGAATTAGGAAATTGAGAGTCAGAAAGGTTAAGTAACTCACTTAAGGGCACACAGCTAGTTCATGCAGAGTTGGGATTTGAGTACAGTTCTCTTAGATCCTCAGTGTGCTGGGTACAGAATGGAAGAATAGATCACAAAACTCAAACTGAGGTCTAGCAGATAACTGAAAAGATCAAAGGGAAACTAACTGGAGATGAGAAAAGAGAAGGATGATCAGAGTGACAGAAGAGGATGTGCTAGCCTTTGGTAAGAGGTAGGGTTTCCGAATCTACCAGCCTAGAACAAGGCAGGGGCAGGTGGCTGGAGCTGGAACTGATGGATTTCGGGATGGGATATGGCTAGAACCTCGTCAAGTCAGACAGGATGCTTGTTCAAGGACAGCCAAGTGAAGAGGATCTGAGTGAAGGCAAAGAGATGGTTGACCTGGGCCAGAGACAGGGGCTCTGGCCTCTCTGGAGGCAGAGGGGACTCTAGGAAGAGGGAGCCCTGAATCTGATGGTTGCCTCTTCCATTTAGGAGAAGTACTCTCCCTGTCAAAGTCTTCCATCAGGAAAGCCAGACTTCATTGTCATAGTATTAATAATGCCCTAGCAACCCATCAAGAACTTTCCTGAGTAGGAGTGCCACAGGACGGTTTCCATTCATTCAAAAAAGTGCCTATGGGGTACTTTTCCATTTGCCAGGTATGACCTAATAGATGGGGAGAAAATGGTAGGCAAAAATACTTTGATCTCTGTCCTTATGCAGCTCACAGTCTAATGGAAGAGATGGTTACTAATCACATGATCATACAAATAAAGGCAAAACTACTAATTTAATAAGCTCTCCAAAGCAAAGGTACACAATACTATAAGAGTATATTTAATAAGGTTTCCTTGAGAAAGCAATGCTTGTGCTGCAATGCAGGGAATTAGAAGTTAATTACTTAGAGGAAGAGTATTATACTCCAGATAGAGAAACCATCAAGTGCAAAGGTCCCTTGTTTTAACTGGTTCATCCTGGAGGACGGAGGCTTAGTCCACGTTCAAAGCTTTACACACAATTTACAGACTATCTGGATGTCTCCTTTTCTAACTGGAAACTCCCCTAATCTCCAACAAATCCACATTTCATGTCAAAGATAGTGTTTGTCTCTAAGCATGAGATACTTTTTTTTTCTTTATTTTATTTATTTATTTATTCATTCATTCATTCATTCTGAGACAGAGTTTCTCTCTTATTGCCCAGGCTGGAGTGCAATGGCGCAATCTCGGCTCACTGCAACCTCTGCCTCCCAGGTTCAAGTAATTCTCCTGCCTCAGCTTCCCAAGTAGCTGGTATTACAGGTGCCCACCACTACGCCCAGCTAATTTTTATATTTTTAGTAGAAATGGGTTTCACCATGTTGGCCAGGCTGGTCTCTGAACTCCTGACTTCAGGTGATCCGCCTGCCTCGGCTTTCCAAAGTGCTGCGATTACAGATATGAACCACCGCACCCAGCTTATGTGTATGTGTGCATATATATATACACACACATACATATATATATATATTTTGAGACAGAGTCTTGTCCTGTCTCCCAGGCTAAAGTGCAGTGGCACAATCATAGCTCACTACAGCCTCAAACTCTCAGGCTCAAGTGATTCTCCTCCTCAGCCTCCCAAATAGCTGGAACTATAGGCACGCAGCACCTTGCCCACTTAATTTTTTTATTTTTTGTAGAGATTGGGTCTCACTGTGTTGCCCAGCCTAGTCTTGAACTCCTGGCCTCAAGCGATCCTCTGCCTTGCCTCTCACAGTGTTGAGATTGCAGGTGTCAACCACTGCACTTGGCCACGAAAGGCTTTTTATGTATTTATGCATAATACACATGTGTAAATACCCATATATCTAATCATATCTCTAACCAAGTATCTACTTATTCATGTATTCACTGATTACCCATTCATATATCTATTTAATCATTCATCACACCAATAATCAAGCCATGTATCTGTCTACCAATCCACCAGACAACCATCCCTCCATGTATCTATACATCTACCACATTTTATCTCTCTCTGTGTTAATAAATCCATTTATCCACCAATCCACCCACCTATTCTTTCATTTACCCATGAATCTATCTATTCATTTCTGCATCCATGTATCCATGTATTCACTTATTCCTTCCTCTAGTCAACCAATCATTTATTCATGTATCTATTCCCCCATTCTCTCCATCCACCCAACCATGTGTTTATCCATTTATCATTCATCCAAGTATTCATCTATCTTCCATCCATTTATTTACCTGTTAATGTATTCAATCATTTCTATTGCTGTGGTGACAAATTACCACAAACTTAGTGGCTTAGGACAATAAAGATTTATTATTTTTACTTCTAGAGGTCAGAAGCCCAAAATGTGTCTGAAGGGGCCAAAACCAAAGTGTTGACAGAGCCATAGTCCTTCTGGAGGCTATAGGGGTTAATCTGTTTTCTTGACTTTTCCTGCTTGAGCTTGCCTGCATTCCTGGTCTCATGGCCTCTTCTTCCTCCAACTTCAAAGCCAGCAGCATAGCATCTTCACATCTCTATCTGACTCTGTCCCTTCTGCTCCACTTGCACTTATAAGGACCCTTGGGATTACACTGGGCCCACACAGATAATCCAGGGTAATATCACCCATCTCAAGATAAAATGATCAGCAACCTTAATTCTTTTTTGTCATGCAATCTGGCATATTAAAAGTTTCAATAATTAAGATACGAACATCTTTGGGGGTCCATTCTTCTGCCTACCGCAACATCCATTCATTTATGCATTCATCTTTCCATTTATTCATTAATACATCTTTGTGCTCATCCACCAATCCATCACTTTGGTCATCCATTCACTCATATGGATGTCTGTATGTACCTATTTATCTATCTTTCTATCCATACATATATCCAATCCAATTCTCCATTTATTTGTTCATTCATCCAACTAATCATTCACTTGCCCACCATTCATTTATCAGTAACATCAGCCATCCATCCTAATTTTATTACATCCATTTATCCATTCATTCATTCATTCACCAATCATCCATGCATCAATTTATCCATCTATTCAACCCTCCATCTAGTCATTCATGAGCTACCCTTATCTGCCTTGCCTCTGACCCTTTAGTTATAATTAATAAACAGTACCCTTCTAAGACCTCAAAGACACACTCTGTCTCTCTCTCCCTGTTCTTTCTCCCTCTCTCCATCTCTCTGTCCCTGTTTCTACTCTGTCTCTGTCTTTCTCTTTCTCTCTCTCTCTCACACACACACACACACAAACACACACACACACACACACAATTTGGACCTACTTACCAAAACAGATCATTCTATCTGAATCTTTGTCATTCTTCTCAATCACCTTTTTATTTGATTGTAGCTCCTAACCCTGACTCAGTTTGCCTGTGGTACTTTGTACTGGCTTATGCCAATGGATCTTTCCGGAATCTTACTTAGTTTACAGAGCCATGCCAGTATTGATTTTGTCTGTATTGACCCAGATATACCTTTCTCCTGGTTATGCCCAGAAGGAGTGAGGGCAATAGGTAACCCTACAATATGTGAATGTGCAGGGAAGTACTGGGTTAAAACTGTGCATCCCAATATCTTTTCTGCTACATGCCCTCCCTCTCTGTGAAGACGTTTAGATGCAACCCATACTCCTCACAATCTATGCTGGGTATTTTTTCCAAGGAAATGAGACAAATAGTTCTGTAAAATATTTGTGGTATGACGGTCATAAAAGCATTTTGCAACTACTTGAATAATAAAAAAATTAAAGAGCTCAAAAATTGCCATTATATAAGAAAAAACTAAACAAATATGGCTAGTTTCATTTTGTTTTGTTTTGTTTTGTTTCTTTTGTTTTAAACAGAGTCTTGCTGTGTCACCCAGGTTGGAGTGCAGTGGCACGATCCTTGGCTCACTGCAAGTTCCGCCTCCTGGGTTCAAGCGATTCTCCTGCCTCAGCCTCCCGAGTAGCTGGGACTACAGGCACCTGCCACAACACCTGGCTAATTTTTTTTTTTTTTTGTATTTTGAGTAGAGATGGGGTTTCACTGTGTTAGCCAGGATGGTCTCGATCTCCTGACCTCGTGATCCGCCTGCCTCGGCCTCCTGAAGTGCTGGGATTACAGGCGTGAGCCACTGCGCCCGGCCAGCTAGTTTTATTTTTAACAACAAGTTTTGGTTTTTGCCCCAGGCTTTCCCCTCACAGGTACTAGTAATAAGGTGAGAAAGCATATATTCCTGAAGCAAAAGGATAAGCAGTGGCAGTATCCATGAACATCACCACTCACAAACATGACCATAATTTATAGTTGTCAAAACTGTTAATGGTCTCTCATCACAGGCTGAGACGTAGATAAGTTAGACTGAGGGTAGTGTGAAATTCCCAGTGCTGAGCTAAAATGCCTCCCTCTGCCTTGTTGCTCAGGAAAGCACATCAGAATGCAAATGAATAGGAATGACATTATTATAAGAATAACTGTTCCTATTTATTTATTTATTTGAGATGGAGTTTCACTCTTGTTGCCTAGGCTGGAATGCAATGGTGTGATCTCAGCTCACAGCAACCTCTGCCTCCTGGATTCAAGCGATTCTCCTGCCTCAGCCTCTGAAGTAGCCAGGATTACAGGCATGCACCACCATGCCCAGCTAATTTTGTATATTTAGTAGAGACAGGATTTCTCCATGTTGGTCAGGCTGGTCTTGAACTCCCAACCTCAGGTGATCCACCTGCCTCAGCCTCCCAAAATGCTGGGATTACGGGGGTGAGCCACTGCACCCGGCCTCCTGTTTATTTTTTTTAAAAGAAGGCAAATCATTCAGACTGTGGTGCCTTATTGGTAACAAATTACTGGCCATAGACCTCATGACTGATCATGTCAAGATGTGACCACTGAGAAGCGCGGCTAAATGACTGCTAGATTTCTGAACATGTTTAAGGTCAATAAGCCGTCATGCACATAAGTTAAAACTGGAGTGAAGTTGTTTGGGTGAGTCAGAGTGGCCCAGCTCCTCTCCTGGAGATACCATTCATTTGTTGGGTATGCAGAAGTGTTGAGACTCCTTCATGGAGCTCAACACTGGCCCATGAGGCCATAGTTCATACTACTTCAAAATCTTTCAAGAAACATGTAATGGAAAATGTGATGTTATCAGAGCCTTGGCCAAAATAATATTTCAGAAATGAATGAGGAAGTACAATTCCTTGTGATCAGCAGTCTGGTCTGGGAAGATGTCACTCCTCAACAGTTGGATGATTCTAGAGCCCTGAGTCAAAAGATTTTGAAGGCACTAACTTTTCAACAATGTAAGATCACTGGTTTATAAACATAAGCTCTGGCCAGCACTAAGACATCAGTGAATTATACATAAAAGGTTTATACTTTGAGCCTGGGAAACATAGTGAGACCCTATCTCTACAAAAATAAAAACAAAAAACAAAAAATTAGACAACACAGTGGTGCGTACCTGTAGTCCCACCTACTTGTAGGATCACTTGAGCCCAGAAGTTTAAGGCTGCAGTGAGCTGTGATCATGTTGCTACACTTCAGCCTGGGTGACAGGAAGACCCTGTGTATAAAAATAAAAAATAATAATTTTTAAAAAGGCACCTCTGAGAAACTGCCTAGATAGGGCTTATACCAATTTTACAGATGAAATTGACTATAGCAAAAAGTCAATGTCCCAAGATAGCAACTAGGTTTCATACTGCGAGCCATTCCTAGTTGACTAATAATATCTGCCTGGCCAGGTGCGGTGTCTCACACCTGTAATCCCAGCACTTTGGGAGGCCAATGCGAGCAGATCACTTGAAGTCAGGAGTGCGAGACCAGCCTGGCCAATATGGTGAAATCCCTGGCTCTACTAAAAATACAAAAATTAGCCAGTCGTGGTGGCAGGTGCCTATAGTCCCAGCTACTCAGAAGGCTGAGGCAGGAGAATTGCCTGAAGACAGGAGGCAAAGGTTGCAGCGAGCTGAAATCGTGCCACTGCACTCCAGCCTGGGTGACAGAGCAAGATTCCATCTCAAAACAATATATCATCATAATAATAATAATGTCTGCCTGGATCTCTGAGTTGATAGGGATTCTGGGGTTAAATACAGGATTAGCAAGAAAGAAAGTGGTAAATTAGCCAGGATTTCTCCATGGATATGGGAGGGAGAAGTAGAAACAGGTATGACACCATTTCCCATCATTTTTCCAGTGTTTTCCATCATTCAACCAACATTTGCTGAGCTCTGCAAGGTACCTGTCAGGTGCTGAGAATACTGAAGAAGAACAAAAAAAAAGTTTTAAAAATCTATCTAAATAACTGGAGCCCACAATCCAGTTATTTTTATCATCCCATTCTGTTCCTGATAAAAGATCTTGCTATCTCTTCATCAAAAATTCATTTCCTCTTCTTCCTGGGTACATACAAACTACACTATTCAGCTTCTCTTGTGGTTTGGTGTGGCCATGTAACTGAGTTCTAGCCAATGACATGTGAGCAGAAGTGATATGTGTGATTTCTAGGCTTTTTAAAAGGGGGTGTGTCCTAACCACAATCTCTTCTTGCTAGTTGGATGCAGATGAAGACAAAACCCTAGGGGTGATGTAGTTATGGCATAGAATGAATCCCCGTGAATCAATAGGTAGAGGATTGTGACTTGTCAACCAAAAATATTTTCCTTCAGACTGGGCGTGGTAGCTCACCCCTGTAATCCCAGCACCTCAGGAGGCCAAGGCGGGCAGATCATCTGAGGTTAGGAGTTTGAGACCAACCTGGCCAACATGGTGAAAACCCATCTCTACTAAAAGTACAAAAATCAGTTCAGCATGGTGGTATGTGCCTGTAATTGCAGCTACTCAGGAGGCTGAGGCAGGAGAATCGCTTGAGCTGGGGAGGCAGAGGTTGCAGTAAGCCAAGATCGTGCCACTGCACTCTAGCCGGGCAACAGAGTGAGATTCTGTCTCAAAAAAAAAAAAAAAGAAAAGAAAAAAAGAAACAAAGAAAAAAAATACTTACCTTGAAGTACTGTATAAGCAAGCAATAAACTTCTTTTTGTTGGAGCCATTATTCTTTTGTGTGTATATTTATTATAGCAGCTAGTGAATATTATACTACCTAATTTGCTCTTAAGTGACCTAGCTTCTTTCAACCTCCTCTCAACATGCTTTCATCCACTATAGTTGGCACTTAATCCATATTTCCAAGTTAAGTTGGGTGGATATCCTTCATCCTAGCCCAGGAATCTGTATTTGACAGGGGGCATCAAAAGCACGTTGAAGGTCCCTGCTTTATTCCATTCCTACGAAGGAATGACAGTCATGTTTCTTTTTGGCTAGAATATCTTTCATTGTTGCTGTTGGACTCCAAAATTGGTGCTGTAATGACTCCCCAGAGTTGTCATGGGCTCTGAGTCACACAGCCCAGATTTAGCCACAGCTGGGTCCCCTACGTCGGTAGAGCTCAGACTTCAGCATACATTTAAGCACAGGCTTCTAGCCCCACCCCCAAACTTTCTGATCCAGTTGGTTTGGGTTGGAGTCCAACAGTCTGGATTTTTACCAAGTTCCTAGATGCTGCTGCTGGTCCAGGAACCACACTTTGAGAACCATTAAGTCAGTAAAGCTAAGCTGTTGCTGTTCATCTTTTTTTTTTTTTTTTTTTAAGACAGAGTCTCACTCTGTTGCCCAGGTTGAAGTGCGTTGACGCAGTCTTGGCTCACTACAACCTCCATTTCTCAGGTTCAAACGATTCTCCTGCCTCAGCCTCCTGAGTAGCTGGGATTACAGGTGCCTGCCACCATGCCTGGCTAATTTTTTTGGTATTTTTAGTAGACACAGGGTTTCACAATGTTGGCCAGGCTGGTCTCGAACTCCTGACCTCAGGTGATCCACCCACCTCCACCTCCCAAAGTGCTGGGATTATAGGTGTGAGCCACTGCACCTGGCCCTGTTCTTTTTTTTTTTTTTTTTTTGAGATGGATTTTTCACTCTTGTCACCCAGGCTGGAGTGCACTGGCACAATCTCGGCTCACTGCAACCTCTGCCTCCCAGGTTCAAGCAATTCTCCTGCCTCAGCCTCCTGAGTAGCTGGGATTACAGGTGCCTGCCACCACGCCAGGCTAATTTTTGTATTTTTAGTAGAGACGGGGTTACGCCATGTTGGCCAGGCTGGTCTCAAACTCCTGACCTCAGGTGATCCGCCCACCTCAGCCTCCCAAAGTGCTGGGATAATAGGCGTGAGCCACCGCACCCAGCCTCATCTTTTAAAATTACTATAAGACATCTGAATTAGGGTTCTCCAGAAAATAGAACCAATAGGACACATACAAGCATGCACACATGCACACACACACACACACACACACACATATATATGAGGAGAATTGGCTCATATGATTATGATTATGGAGCCAATCATATATGGGAATTGGCTCATATGATTATGGAGGCTGAATATTTCCACAATCTGCCATCTGCAAGCTGTAGAACCAGGAAATCCAGTGGTTTAATTCAGTATGAGTCCAAAGGCCTGAGAACCAGGAGATCTTATGATATAATCCCTAGTTCAAGCCTGAAGGCCTGAGAACAGAGAATAGAGGTGAGGGGAGTGCAGGTATAGGTTCCAGAATCCAAAGGCCTGAGAACCAGGAGCTCCAATGTCCCGATTCAAGGAGAGGGGGAATTCACTCTTCTTCCATACTTTTATTCTCTTTGGGCCCTCAATGGACGATGCCCACTAACATTGGTGAGGGCGATCTTCTTTATTAAGTCTACTGATTCAAATGCTAATTTATCCTGGGAACATCCTCAGAGACACACCCAGAAATGTTTCTCCAGCTATCTGTGCATCCCTTAGCCCAATCAAGTTGACACATAACATTAACCATCACAGCATCTGTGTTCTGTAAATATTTTTCTTTGTATGCTTTGTTGGTGCTTTCTTTTCACTTTTCCTTCTGTAAAATCTCAGCCTTGTTTTTGCTTGTGATACCTACAGCAGGAGCCTGGGAAGCTAAGACACTGGACTGAACTGCTATTGGTGTGGTAGTTACTGCTGCACTTTGGCACCTGGGCCTGTGGCTGACGGACAGAGATGGGGCCTTCCTTCCAGTGATGTGCCTCAGTTTTACTATTTGTAAAATGAAGGTAATAACAACTTTTTCCTTGTAAGAATTAAAGATTTTATACATGTAAAGCATTTAAAACAGTGCTTGGAACAAAGCCAGAGGCATCACATTACCCAATTTTAAGTTATACCATAAGGCTACAGTAACCAAAACAGCATGGTACTGGTACAAAAACAGACACACAGCCCAAAAGAACAGAATAGAGAACCCAGAATTAAAGCCACACAGCTGTAGCCATCTGATCTTTGGCAAAGTTGAAAAAAATAAGCAATGAGGAAAAGACTCCCTATTCAATAAATGGTGCTGGGATAGCTGGCTAGCCATAAGCAGAAGAATGAAACTGGACCCATACTTTTTAACCATATACAAAAATTAACTCAAGATAGATTAAATACTTAAGTGTAAGACCTCAAACTATAAGAAAATCCTAGAAGAATACCTAGGAAATACCATTCTGGACATTGGACTCGGGAAACAATTTATGACTAGGTCCTCAAAAGCAATTGCAACAAAAACAAAAATTGTTAAGTGGGACCTAATTAAACTAAAGAGCTTTTGCACAGCAAAACAAACTATCAACAAAGTAAACAGACAACCTACAGAATGAGAGAAAATATTTGCAAACTATGCATCTAAAAAAGGTCTAATATCCAGAATCTGTAAGGAACTTTGACAAATCAAGAAAGCAAAAACAAACAACTCCATTAAAAAGTAGGCAAAGGGCCAAGCACAGTGGCTCAGGCCTACAATCCCAGCACTTTGGGAGACCAAGGCAGGCAGATCACTTAAGCTCAGAAGTTTGAGACCAGCCTAGGCAACATTGTGAAACCCCATCTCTACAAAAAAAAAAAAATGTGGTGGCATGTGCCTGTAGTCCTACCTACTCAGGAGGCTAATGTAGAAGGATTGCTTGAACCCAGGAGGTTAAGGCTGCAGTGAGCCATGATCGCACCACTGCACTCCAGCCTCGGCAAGAGAATGAAATCCTGCCTCCAAAAAATAAAGAAAGTAGGCAAAGGACACGAACAAAGATTTCTCAAAAGAAGAAAGAAGAAATATGAGTGGCCAACAAACATAAAAAAAAAAAGCTCGACATCACTAATCATCAAGACGCAAATCAAAACCACAATGAAATACCATCTTACCCAAGTTAGAATGGCTATTATTAGAAAGTCAGAAAATAACAGATGCTGGCAAGGCTTCAGAGAAAAGGGAACACCTATACACTGTTGGTGGGAATGTAAATTAGTCTGCCACTGTGGGAAGCAGTTTGGAGATTTCTCAAATAACTCAAAACTACCATTCAATCCAGCAATTCTACTACTGGGTATATACCACTCCCAAAAATAAGTCATCCTACCAAAAAGACACATGCACTCATATGTTCGTCGCTGCACTATTCACAAGAGCAAAGACACAGAATTAACCTAGGTGGCCGTCCATGGTAGATTGGATAATGAGAATGTGGTACATATACACCATAGAATAGTATGTAGCCATAAAAAAGAATAAAATCATGTCCTTTGCAGCAACATGGATGTAACCGGAGGTCATTATCCTAAGCTAATTAATGTAGGAACAGAAAACCAAATACCACGTGTTCTCACTTATAAGTGGGAGCTAAGCATTGGGTACAAATGGACATAAAGATGGGAACAATAGACACTGGGGACTACTAGTGGCAGGAGGGAGGAAAAAGGGAAGGACTGAAAAAACTCCTATTGGGTGCTATACTTACCACCTGGGTGAAGGGATCATTCATACCCCAAACCTCAGCGTCACACAATATTCACATGTAACAAACCTGCACATGTACCCACTGAATCTAAAATAAAAATTGAAATTATTTTTAAAAAATTTAAAAACAGTGCTTAGTTCATATTAATTATGCAATAAAATTAGCTATTACAAACTGTCAATGTAACAGTGCATATTTTAGTAACATGGGGGCATCCTTCTCTCCAACTTTATTCCCTTCTGGCATATATTCCAAAGAGAAGCAAAAGAAGTGGTAGGAGCTGGACTTCCTGGCATCCAGAGTTTTAACTACAATCATGAAAGCATAAGAATCATTCACAAGAAACAGAATTGGATGGAGAAAAACAACTTACTGCCATCAGTTTGGTTCAAATTGCTGATGGTTGATTTGGAGTTTTCTGTCACGAACAGGTTCTGAAACATGTAGGCAATGCATGTGATATGGTTTGCCTCTGTGTCCCCAACCAACTCTCATGTTGAATTGTAATTCCCAATGTTGGGGGAAGGACTTGGTGGGAGGTGATTGGCTCATGGGGGCAGATTTCCTCCTTTTTGTTCTCATGATAGTGAATGAGTTCCCATGAAATCTGGTTGTTTAAAAGTGTGTAGCACTTCTTCTTTCTCTCTCTCCCTCTCTCTCTTTCTCTCTCTCCTGCTGCCATGTGAACACGTGCTTGCTTCTCCTTTGCCCATCCACCATGACTGTGAGTTTCCTGAGGTCTCCCCAATCATGCTTCCTGTCCAGCCTGCAGAAATGTGAGTCAATTAAACCTCTTTTCTCACTAAATTACCCAGTCTCAGGTAGTTCTTTATAGCAGTGTGAGAACAGACCAATACAGCATGTTTGCTGAATGGGACTGAAATGAGTCATAAAATAACCTAAAATATCTGGATGCAGATCATATGTTAAGCAAACACTTAAAATGTGGGGCAAATTTTATACAATAACCAAGCACATTTTACATAAACAGTCACTTAATGATGGCTGTCACTTGTATCACCCAAGGAAATACTGTTATCTATTGCTGCATAACAAATTATCCCCAAAGCTTGGTGGCTTAAAAACAACAATAAACATTTATTATCTTACATAGTTTTCATAGGTCAGAAATTTGAGAGTGACTTAGGTTTTCATGAGGTTGTAGTCAAAATGCTAGCTGGGGATGGATGCAGTCTGATCTGAAAGCTTGACTAGGCATGGAGGATCTACTTCCAAGATGGCCAATTCGTATGGTTCCTAACAAGAGGTCTTGAGTCCTTGCCACAAAGACTTTTTCCATAAGGCTGACTGAATGTCCTCATGTCATGAAAACGGACTCTACCCATTGCAAATTACCCAAAAGAGCAAGACAGATGCTGCAATGCCATTTATGACTAGCATTGGAAGTTACAATATCCTACTGGTTACATATATAAATCAGCTCTATTCAGTACAGGAGAGGGCAGTATAAGGGTTTGAATCCCAGCAGATGAGTATCACTGGGGGCCAACTGGAAGGACAGCTACCATGCTTCACCTCAGCAAAAACATGGAAACTAATTAATTTTTTAAAACCATAGTTTTTTGTTTCTAGTATGTACAACAGTGTTGCTTGTTTTTATTACCAGTTTTCAGATGGTAGCCTCTCCAAATTGGTCAGTAAAGGTGATGGTAGATTTGCACACATAAAGAAAAGGATTCCACAGCAACTTAAGGCTTAGTAAAAAGCTTAAGAAAGTTTTTTGGTGTTGTTGTTGTGTTTGTTTGTTTGTTTTGAGACAGTGTTGCTCTGTTGCCCAGGTTGGAGTGCAATGGTGCTATCTCAGCTCACTGCAATCTCCGCCTCCCAGGTTTAGGTGACTCTCCTGCCTCAGCCTCCCATGCAGCTGGGGTTACAGATGCACACCACCATGCCCAGCTAATTTTTGTAGTTTTAGTAGAGATGGGGTTTCACCACATTGGCCAGGCTGGTCTCGAACTCTTGACCTCAAGTGATCCACCCGCCTCAGCCTCCCAAAGTGCTGGGATTACAGGCGTGAGCCACTGTGCCCAGCCTTAAGCAAGTTTTTATCGCTGAAACTGTCTAATGGTCATTGCAGGAAAGTACACTGTTGAGCAAGAATGAAGGATTTACGAAGCTGTTTCAGGGTAGCGTGATCAGTGTTTTTGAAAAATCCTGCCCAAGAACATTTGAGGTGTGATTTTCCATAAATCATAGTAATTGAAAGGGACTACAGTCATTTTTATATATAACCTTGGATTTAAAAAATCAAAATAGCGGTAGTGCTATATACATGGGTGAGAATGAGAGCTCTGTGGCACTGTAAGAGTTAAATCAACGAGATTAATACATGAGGGATGGAAGCCATATATCAGCAGAAGGCACTCCAGAAGACAGAAGGTTCCCCAAGTCAAATGCAAGAACAGAGTGACTTCAGTTCAATCAATGGAATTAACATGTTTCAAAAACAGCAAGTCAACAAAGGGGGAAAGTCTATACAGAACATGGGGAAATGGGAGACAGAGGAAAGGCTGTAATAATTATACAGTAATAACCAGTCTGTTAAGCATGTGCTAAGCACCTGGCATGAATCATTTAATCCACACAACAACCCTATTATTGGAATCAAGAAACTGTAAGTTAAGTGACTTTCTTTTTTTTTTTTTTTTTTGAGATGGCGTCTCACTCTGTCACCTAGGCTAGCATGCAGTGGCACAATCTTGGCTCACTGCAACCTCCATCTCGCAGGTTCAAGCAATTCTCCTGCCTCAGTCTCCTGAGTAGCTGGGATTACAGGTGTGTGCCACCATGCCCAGCTAGTTTTTGTATTTTTAGTAGAGACAGGGTTTCACCATGTTGCCCAGGCTGGTCTCAAATTTCTGACCTCACGTGATCCACCCACCTCAGCCTCCTAAAGTACTGTGATTACAGGCATGAGCCACCATGCCTGGCCTGTTAAGTGACTTTCTTAAGGACACTAGTGGTAGAGCTGAGATTTGAACCACATCTGTAAGGCTTCAAAGCCTGTGGGCTTAACTAGTCTATCCAGCTTTGTTCTGGAGAATGGAGCTTCTGGCAGGAGAATGCCTCGTGGCAGATTCACCCCTACAGTGGAGATACAGGGATTGGACCAGTGTAGTTCCAGAACACTGGCTATTAGCATCATCCCCTCAGTTCCAGGTTCCAGAAGTCACTTTCTGATCATGACTCCTCTTCCCACAGAGAGAGAACAAGGTCAGGGTCTGACAAGAAAGGCTGGGCTGCTTGGCAGGTACAATTCTCAAGGGAACTAAAAAGTACATATTTAAGATGTTTAATCACGAACTATTTCAAACATACAGAAAATAATATAAGAGATGGGCCGGGCACAGTGACTCATACCTGTAATCCCAGTGTTTTGGGAGGCCAAGGCAGAAGGATTGCTTGAGGCCAGGAGTTTGAGACTGGCCTGGGCAACATAGCAAGATCCTGTCTCTGAAAAAAAAAAAAAGAGAGAGAGAGAGAGAAATGACTGAAAATGTACCTTTACTGACAGGGAGTTGTGTTTGCTTCACAGTTTTCAAAAACTCTGAGAGACTGAAACACAGAGACTTTAAGCACAAATAGGCCCAAGACCAGCATATCTATAAACTGGCTCAGACATGTTTGCAAGGGCAGCATTATTGGAAATAAGTATATGGCTTCCTAAGATATATTACTTTGAAACACAGAAATCAGAGTGACTACATTCTCACACACTCCAAATCTCAGCTCAAGGGCAGCTTTCCTGACCTCCTTGACAAAGGCAGATCCTTCTAGCATAATCTCTCACAGTATCTTATACCCCTCCTTTATGGCATACACTTACCACTGCTGTGATGTTACATTTGTTCACATGACTACTGGACTAATGCCTTTCTCTTCTATAGACTGCAAGCTCCATGAGGGCTGAGTTTGTGTCAAATTTTATTCACTACTGTATCCTTGGCATCTAGCACAGTACTTGTCAGTAATAGGCACTCAATAAATACCTTTTCAATGAACGAATTCAATTTTAAACATCAATCTCCTTCGGCATCTACCCAAGAGAAATGAAAACATATGTCCACACACAGACTTCTACTTGAAGGTTTATAGCAGCATTATTCATCATAGTCCCAATGTGGAAACAATCTGAATGTCCATCATTTGGTAAGTGATAAATAAAAGGTGGCATATGCAGACAATGGAATGCCATTCAGGCAATTTTAAAAAGTACAAACTGACAAAACTCTCTACAACACAATGAACTACACAATCATTACATTAAGTGAAATAAACCAGACACGGATGACTACATATTGTACTATTCTGTTTATATGACATTTCTTAAAAAGGCAGAACTCTAAAGAAGAAAGCAGATCAATGGTTTCTCAGGCCTGGGGGGTGGGAGTGGAGATTGACTGCAAGTGGGAACAAGGAACTTCTGAGGGTGACAGAAATGTTCTAAAACTGGATTGTGGTGATGGTTGCACAACTGTATAAACTTACTAAACATCGTCAAACTGTATACTTGCAGTAAGCAAATTGTATGGTATGTGAATTATACCACAATAAAGCTGCTAAAAATGTTTAAAAAATCAATCTCCTTACTTAGTCATTTTATCCCAATTTAGGTTCTGTGGAACATTATTTCTGTAGGGCATTGTGCCAGAAACTGCTAGTTGAGTCTCTCAACTCTTTAGTGACAGACCCAATTTTTAACTTGGCACATAGAAAAGCAAAATAAAAGACCAGATTTCCTAGCCTCCTTTGCAACTTGGCATGGTCACATGACCAGGTTCTGGACAATGAGACATAAGCAAAAATGTGTAGTATCTCCAGGAAGGTTGTTTAAGGGACTCAACCCCACTTTTTCTACTTTGCCTTTCCTTTTTCCTTCCAAGGACACGTGGACTGGTGCTCCAGCAGCCATTTTGGACCATGAAGTGACCTTGAGAATGAAAGCTAAGGATAATGGGGCAAAAACGTTGAAGCCTGGATTCCTGAAGGTACCGGAGAGCTGCCATGCCACCCCTGGAGGGCTTGCTTCCCAAATTTATTTTATGTAAGACAGAAATCAACTTTAATCTTTTTATATCGTTTTCTCATATTTATGCAGGCAAATTGAGTCCTAAGTGATACCAGTTTTTTTGTTTGTTTGTTTGTTTTTTGAGACGGAGTCTTGCTCTGTTGCCCAAGCTCGAGTGCAGTGGTGCAATCTCGGTTCACTGCAAGCTCTGCCTCCTGGGTTCACGCCATTCTCCCACCTCAGCCTCCTGAGTAGCTGGGACTACGGGTGCCCACCACCATGCCCGGCTAATTTTTTGTATTTTTAGTAGAGACAGGGTTTCACTGTGTTAGCCAGGATGGTCTTGATCTCCTGACCTCGTGATCCACCTGTCTCGGCCTCCCAAAGTGCTGGGATTACAGATGTGAGCCACCACGCCCAGCTGTGATACCAGTTTTAATAGGTGTTCAATGAAGAAAGGGTTCTGTGGTCAAATAATTTTAAGAACTATTACATTAAACTTTAACAGATTTCATTAGTGCAGGACCTCTCAGGGTTTTTAATACGTGAACAGGAATCTCCAAGAACCTCCAGGAGGGGCTGCAGTATACTCAACTTCCCAAACTAACTTGTCCCCAAAACTTCTTTTTAGTGGAAAATCTTATGGGACAAATAACTCGAGAAGATGAAATGTTGCTTTAAAAATTTTTTGTATTTTTGACTCTCCCTTTCTAATCCATCCTTTTCCAGGTAGCTAGAGAGATGTTTGTTAAAGATAAACTTGATGATATCATGTTCTTATTTTAAATCCTTGAATGACTCCTGTAGGATAAATTTCAAACTCCTTCATGTAACATACAAGATTTTTTGTGATCTGGCCCTTGCCTTCTCTCTAGCCTCACCCTAACCGTATCCATGACCCTTCTTCAGTGCTGAGAACTGACTCTATTTTCCCTAGTTTCTCTGCCTCTACACATGCTATGCCCCCTTCAAGGAACACTTTCTACTTGCCACCTTGCTTGGCATTCTACCTCTGAACTTTAAGACCAGGCTCAGGTATCAGCTCATTCACTCTTGTCCATACTTCAAGAAATGCCTACTACGTGCCACGCATTGCAACTGTGCTTAAGTGACAAACACAGTCCCTGCCCTGGAGTGACATGGAATCAAATGAAGTTAGACAAGTACTGTATCGGACAGGGTATACTAATAGCTGTAACAGACAACCTTCACATTTCAGTGACTTGACACCGTGACATTTTATTTCTTGCTTACAACACGATCCAGTGTAAGTGAGCACAGAGGTTCTACTCTATGCAGGGAGCCACCATTGCCATTTTCTGGGGTCTCTGAGTCCTCCACTCAACATTTTTACACCTGGCCAGGCATGAGGAAAGGAGAAGTTTGGAAGATCTCACGGGAGTTTTTAGGGGATGTCCAGAAATGGGATATATTTACCACTTCTGTCCAGATTCCATTACCCAGAGCTCAGTCACATGGGCCTACCTGATTACTGAGAAAAGTAGTTTTGTTATGAGCCTAGGAGGAAAATGAAATGGGCTGGTGAAAAGAGTTGTTTTTCCTGCCACAGGTATATTAACAAGAACAATAAATAAGCTCATGGTCTAACAGAGGAAACAGACAAGTGAACAGAGACATGAAAGCAAGAGAGAACAAAGTCAGGTGGGATGCAACTCTTCCTTTGTGGAGTTACTATAAGAAAGTTCTAGAACTGCTAGAAGCCCTTCTGTGGCTCCCTTCAGAGCTCCTAAGGATTGCTTTTCTGGGGCCCTTTAGAAATGGGGCACACTGTATGGTACAAAAATTTGTGCATCACTGGCATCACCCTTGTAGCATCAATCATCTTTCATTCCAGCAGCTGCTGTGGCATCAAGCTTTGCGTGGGCACCATCTGACTTCACACAGCTGCACCCTGACAGTACTTTGCCTCGTGGCCCTGCCACGTGCCTCTTGCTAGGTTCCCTGTTGACACTGAGTTTTGGGACACTGCAGAAGCCCACTTGGCACCTATGCATGAAAAACTGGTCTGAGTCTTTATCCAATGAGATGAGCTGATAGATAGATTTCCTTCCCTTCCCCCTCCCATAGGCTATTCTGAGACTCATTTTATATGGCTTCTCAGAGGATAATCCCTTGAGCAGAAGCAATCAGCCATACTTAGTGGAGGCCAGATTAATAACCATCCTGGTATTGGCTCTTCCTTCCTCCCCACTTTATTCCTTTTGCTTTACTCCTACCCTATAGAATCAGGCTCTGTTTCTGGAGACGCAGGCCAAGACACTGCCATGAATGGGTATAGCTAAAAGCAACTTAGCTGTCTCTGTTTCCCTTTCCCCTCCAGGTCCTCCCCACTGGTTCCTGCTGAAGCACCTTGGGTCAGACTCCACTAACTCCTCTCAGTTCTGCAGACCTGACTCTCACTGGATAAGGTCAAGCCTGCCACCTCTCCTAAATGTAGTCCCCAGATTGTTCCTTTGCTTGTACCTGTCCCACTCATTTGTGAATCAGTCATATACTTCTATTGATTTCTTTTTTGGTGACTTAATATTGTGTCTCTGTGTATATCTAACTTCTTATGTGCTACTGACTTTTCTCAATGTTTAAGAACAGCAATTACTGACAAGTCTACCTTCCATCTCTCTCTTGGCTCTCACACCTCCCCAGGTTGCCTCTTGCATTGGTACATACACGCTCCTCTTTCTGTCTAGAGTACCACCTCATTTATGTTATTTCAATTTTTGTAGGCAAGAGACTTTATTATGCAAAGGAAGGGCCATTTGACTCCCACATAGGACCCACCAAATCTGTCTGTGATAAAACTCTGCTCCCTGGCCAGGCGCAGTGGCTCACGCCTGTAATCCCAGCACTTTGGGAGGCCAAGGCAGGTGGATCATGAGGTCAGGAGATTGAGACGATCCTGGCTAACACGGTGAAACCCCGTCTCTAATAAAAATACAAAAACAAAATTAGCCGGGCATAGTGGCGGGCGCCTGTAGTCCCAGCTATTCAGGAGAATGAGGCGGGAGAATGGCGCGAACCCCGGAGGCAGAGCTTGCAGTGAGCTGAGATCATACTACTGCACTCCAGCCTGGGCAACAGAGTGAGACTCCATCTCAAAAAAACAAAAACAAAAACAAACAAACAAAAAACCAACTCTGCTCCCAGCCTCTTTCAAGACATGAGAGCCAAGAGTACCATGGGCACTGCTGAGAGCTTTGGAACCTGTAATTCTGGTGTTTGAGCTGGAGAGGCTGTGGCTGCCAGCTGCCTGGTCCTGCCTCAGCTTCAACTTCAGCTCCTGAAGCAGCTGGTTCAGAAGGTCAAGCATGCTGTCCCCAAGAGGCAGCAGCAGGCGGGTCACCCTCAGTATACTCACTCACCAGCAGCTTGGCAAAATTGGAGATCCTCAGGATCTATGCGTAACTCTCTATCTCATCCTCAACTAGATTGTAAGCTCCTTGAGGGCAAATATTTTATTTGTCTTGTTTAATGCTGCATCCCTTGTGTCTAGAACAATACCTGGAACATAGCTGGTGCCTAATAAATATCTGTTTAAGGGAGGAAGAAAGACGAGGAAAGAAAGACCATGAGACATCTTGGCCAGCCTTGAGTCAAATGACAGAAATGCACACAAATGAGAGAGGTAGGCAGCAGGGGGCTGCTGCCTCCGTTTTCAAGCTGGAGAAATCTCTTGTGTCTGCCAAGAAGTGAAGAGTGTTACTCAGAAGAGAGTTAGGGCCACAGGCTGAAAGCCATCGGAAAACTGGGATTTCAAAGAAGCTAAAAATACTCTCTCTCTGGGGGTACAGTAAGGCTCTGCTAAATCATTATCATGGCCCCTGACACAGTCAAAATGTGCTTATTCTAAATGTATCCCACAAACTGCTCTTAGAATCATCAGACTCAGATCATTTCTGCTTTAACTGAGGTAGAATAAGCCTCTACAGTCAGAATCCAATCAGTTTTGTAGTCGGTGCTTAGGAAACACGATGGGCAAGCAGGGCGCGAGGAGGGCAGGTGGCTGCCAAGGTCAGGGTGGGAGGGGGCAGTAATGAGATGCCACACAGAGTATTCAGCCAGGCAGCGCAAACTCTCCATCCCTCCTTTCTTAATTTAGGAATTTCCTAATTCCTAAACCCTGGTCTAATTTCCCTCCTTTCTGCCATCTATTTTCTTTACAGCATTTATCACTACCTGCCCCTTGTATTTTGTCTTTCACCTACTCCATGAAAGCAGGGGCTTTGTCTTGTTGACTGCAATATCCCGTTTTATATCAATGCTTGGAATTTGTGGGCACTCAAAGATTAGCTGCTAAAGAATGAATTCGAGAGTGTAACAATTAGTTGAATCTCTGCCAAACACTAGGCCCTGTCCTTGAGGATGCTACAAGGATGGCAGGGGCGACAGGCCCGAAAATAAATGTACCATAGCTCGACACCTGATTTCACGGAGATCTAGCCAAGGCGCTGCAGGGTCCGCGGGGCTGGAAAACTCCCGGGTGCGCGGGGCCTTGGGAAGAAGCCCGTCAGGAGCCAGGAGTGCCAGGGAGCCGGGCTGAGCGGCAGGAGACGCGGCTGGAGGCTGCTCCTCTGTTCCCTTGGCCACTCAGGATCTTCTTTTCCTGACCTGCGGGTCCCTCGCCTCTCCTTGCATTTGCCAGCATGACCTCGGCCCCTGCGGAACCTGTGTCGCGGGACCCCAGCCACATCCTCTTCCACCCCCGGAGACGCCAGCCCCGGGTCTTCCAGAGAGCTAGCCAGCTACCTGAGAGACCTCCACCTGCGGGCTGAA
>NW_012121820.1:12163442-12174618 GCF_000951035.1 Colobus angolensis palliatus
GGGCCCGGCCGTGCTGGGGCGGGGGTGACCGCTATTCCCGCCGCCGCCCCCGCGGAGAAGTTGCTCTATTCGCGTCCTGCGTCTGTTTGCAGGGGTGGAGGAGGGTGGGCTGGTGCCAGGTTGCTGCTCCGGGAGGGGGCGGGGGCCCCGGCGCGGCCTGGGATCTCGCACCCCCTCCGCCCCCTTCTTACGCACTAGCGCGCACTCGCCCCGAAAATTGGAGCCCTGGAGGGGTCCTGCAACCCCGCTGCCAAGTTTTGTGCATTATTAGATTGCATGTTTGAGCTTTAAAAAAAGATCTATCTGTCCTCTTCAAGGTATTTATTTTCTTCGCTGTTGAGAAGTAACGGAGTCCGTTGCGCCCAGATTTCCAGGGACATGCCTGTCGGATGTGCAGAGGGTTGGCAGCTAGTTGGGTTTTTTTAAAAGGCGTTATTAGGAAATCCCCTCACTAGTGAGATAATTGAAATTTGAGTTAGTTTGCAGCTTCAGTTTTATTTGACACAATTAAGAATGCATAAGCAGGCACTTTATATTTGTGTACATAAAGTATTCCTAGTTCCAGTTATGACTAATGTGACTATGGTTTCAGTCGTGTGGGATCTAATAAGGCAGTATAATTCAATTTTGATCTTGTAGGCCCCTGTTCTCCAAATTAGGGTTTATGGAGCATTAGTAATCTGGCCAAGGTTTCTGGTGAATCCTTGGCATCTCTGAGCATCTCTTTGGGACTGTGTGCCTTATTTCCCACCCCCTGAAAACTCCTCGTTTCTGGTGGCAGATCCACGAACACAGAAAATACACATTTTAAATATTTACAGTTTTCAGGATGTCTGAAATATTGCCCGAGATTTGATTATGGTTTCCCAGATGGTGTGTAAGAGTACCATCCCAGTGGGCCCCTGATTTCGATGTACTTTGTGGAAATATGTTTGTGGCGTTTGGGGAAAAAAACTGGGGCAGACCACTTGGTTTTGCTCCCTAGGCTGATGTGAGCTGTGTGACTTATTGGGGGTCTGTCCCATTGATTTCATGGCACAGTCGAGTTTGACTGTAAGCCAAATTGGAAAATCAGGTTGGCAACCTCAGAGAGAGTTTTTGTGAACTTTATGGCTCTCTGGCAACAGAAAGAAGATTTGAGATCTGTGTATGATAAAATGATTAGGCATGAATCCTCAAGTAACATGATTTATGCCAAACAGAGCAGGTGGTTTCTTATAAGCAATGCATCATTATAACCAAAGGCCTTGGGAAAATGCGGAGTGGTAAGATTATTAATTTTGGAGTTCTTTTTGTTCCAGGGCAGATTTCATAGGTGAATTATAAGCTCTTTTGAATTTAAACTTTTTTTCTTGATTAGTGGGCGACTAAAAGCTAGCCTGCACACATCTTTCCCCACCTTTTTGTTAGCTTTGGAGTCTCTCTACTAGTAACCAAACTACAGTACTGTTCTTGGTGTAGTCTGGCCATGGGCGAAGTAAATCTAGATCTGTTGTGAAATTGAGTTGTGTTTCAGTGTGGTATCACAGTTTCCCTGGAGTCACGTTTTTTATTCTACAGTTATTTCTTTGCTTTTCACATTTAGCTCTTCTGTTACATTTAGTAGCACTGCAGACTCTTTCAATATGATCATTTTTACAACTTTTAAATATTCTATGTCTTTATAATTTTTATAGTTTATTATTCGTGTAGTTGGAAGTTCTCTGAACTCATCAATGTATTAGTTGAGGCAAACCACACAAGAAATTGAAAGACAAGTTAGAAGTGAAGTGGGAGAAATACGACTAACTGCTGCATTTCTGGAAGAACCTTTGGCAGTTTTGTTTTTGTATTTATTTACTTTTTGTGTATTTCAAATACCAAAGAAAACCTGAAGCAGAATCATATCTCATTAGAAACCACATCTTATTTATGATTTTGCTCTAACATTGCAGAAAACCTGTCAGAAACAACAGGCGGCCCTTGGGCTACTATGTCTTGGAGAGCTCCTTGGTTTATAAAAGTTTCAAAGAAATGTTTTGGTTTTCTTGGAAGTATGACTTTGCCCCAAGCAGAGTTTGTGGTTCTGTCTTCCTGTGTTATACCATGAGGTTCCACAACATCAGGCTTGATTCTCCCTGTAGGTGCCTATGTTTTTCACCTTTCATGGAAAGACTTTAATTGGTAATTACTAAATGAGATCACTCACGGACCACCCATGTTCTGAATCTCTTTGAACAAGTTTAAGGATTCAAAGATTCTACCTGCAAATATGTCTTTGGTATAGGACAGTGACAGTATATCCATATCAACTGAGGAGGCTGTGCTCTCCCTCCCTCCTTTCCCTTTCCCTGTCTGGTGTAAGGCGGCTTGAAATAGTTTTGTTTTTAATACATATTTAATGATTCTCTTATACTTCATTGCTCATGCAGAGCTTTAGTTTAATTCTAGTGAGAGGTGGAGTGAATTCCATAGGATTGCCTGCCTTCTCCTATACCAGGCTATTATATTGGAAACTCTTTGAAATACATAAAATGATAGCTAGAGCTGAGATATCTCTTCCCTAGAGAACTTTTTTTTTTTTTTGCAATGGAATGTGACATACTTGTGAGTGGAGCAAAAAGAACTAGCACTGATTGAATACCTGGTGTTTGTCCAGTACTCAGCCAGATACTGGGGCTACAGAGTTGGGAAAAATACCTTTGCTTTCATAGCCACTTCATGAGGCTGGGCTGCAGCTCAGAGAAATGAAGTAACTTATTAAAGGCCATAAAGGTAGTTAATGATAGAGCCAGAATTTGAACCCAGATCAGCTGTATCCAAGACATGTCCTTTTCACCAATAGTTCTCTCTAAAGATTTGTTTAAAAGCTCAAGCATACTGTTGTATTTTAGTAGTATGGTGTTAGGTTAGTTAACTAACACACCTTCCCTAAGTTCTACACGTGCATCCATTTTTACTTTTCCGTTTCATGAATTTGTCACTGAAGAGGAGTGTTGAAATACAGTGAGGACACCCTTTCCCCTGCTTTGTCTCCGTGGCGTAGGAGTGGTCTTCCTGGGGCACTTAGGAGTTCAGGTGTACCCTGGTACAGTAATAACCATGAAGTACAGAGGGAGAATGCAGTCACTTTTTCCTTTGCCAAAATGTTCTTTTCTTCGGTTCATGTTGTGGAGGCGTTGATACCCTCATGAGAAATTCTGTTACTTCCATAAAAGTCCTGAAGGTAGTAAAATGGAGTTATTTTAAAATATCCATGCTTGTCCCTGTTTCTGAACTAAATCATCTGCATAAAATCCAAAGAAAAATGTTTATTTTTGCCTATAGTACCTGTATTTGTTGGTTTTTATAGTCAGTAAATAGTGATTCTGTGCATCCTCTTACATTTATTCATTATGTTGTTTGCCATCACTGTTCTGTTTTGCAACCTTTAGAATTTGTAATGGGGTGTATATGATATAACTTAAATTGCTCCTATTTTGAAGAATCAGGATTTTTTTTTAAATGATGGACATTTTTTCTTTATAGTCATAATGAAGGACCTAGAAATTTTAGCAAGGAACAAACCTTAGTTTTCAACAGACTCCCGTGGTGCTTTTGTTATCTGTTTCAATAATATACTAAGACAGTATTTGAAAATTTCAGGATGCTAGAAAGTCGAATTGTAAGATAACCAGGACAAGAATCCAAACATAAGTAGAAAGCGATGGATACATATTTGAATTTTCCAAATAAGTAAAGGGAGATTTCCATTTTTTTTTTTTTACCTCTTTATTAAGGATACTTGTAAGGGATAGTCGCTGATCGCACTTTATGGATCAAATATGTTATTCTTTATCAAGTAGTTAAATTTTTAATATATTTTGGATTTTCTTATATACTATGTGACCAAGGTATTTTGGTTTTGGAATTTTTTTTTTTGTTTTAATTCTGAGATTGTCTTTATGTAAAAGCCTGGCTTCAGGTTAAAAGTTCCAGCTACTGGGGTAACAGAGATCTTTAGTTCCTACCTAAAGGTTTAGGCTTTTTATCCTATAGTTCGTGGACCCCTAGGGAGTCTTTGGCTGGTCTGTGAATGCCCCAAAATAGTGTGCATATTTTTGTTTGTGTCTGCGTATTTTATAAGCGGACAGTCCATTGCTTTTTATGATTCTCAAACAGATCCATGACTCTCATACCCCTACCCCCATACCTTTCCACCAGCATACAAAAAAATACTAAGGGTCATTAATTTAGGTCATTCTAGAACAACTGCTTTGCATGAACAAAATCTTCTGCCTGGATGCTGACTTCTTTGGACCTTTTTTGTCCTTTAGCAAGTTCTGCGATCTCAGCCTTGATCCGTTGGTCTGGGCTTGGGGAAGAACTGCATCCCTCTGGCAGCATTCAGGCATTCCCTGGGGTTATCCCCCAAATTCTTCCCTCCCTGCAATCACATGGAAGCATTCCTTGCCCTTGCCCTCGCAGCCTGATAGAGTTAGAGGTTGGAATGGGAGACATGGGGGCTCTTAGAGGGTCCTCGGCTTCTCGTTTTCACACATCTGCCTCCGCAGATGGGACTAGAAGGGTGGCTCTGGCAAATGTGGCTGACATTTTCTTGCTTTGAATACTACTTCTTACTAATTCTGCTATTGCTTCATTCAATATGTTAGGAGGAAAAGGGATTTTCTTTCTTACACTGAAGAATAATTAAAAGAAGCCCTCCATTTTTTATATTCCCCAGACTTCTATGAAATGCTTTGCAACTTCCATTAGTGCTGATTTTTAGTGGAGTTCTTCGTTAAAATAATGTGTGGTTAAACATAAAAGCTTATTTTTAGACTGCTAAAAATTTTACAGAGAACATACATACAAAACCAGGTGTTACTATATAAAAAGGATTTTATATTAAAGTTCTCAGAGCCTTATTATTTACTTAATAAGTCAAGCAAATTGCTAAAACAATATTAGAGTAACAAAAAAATTCTAAGAATAACTCTAGGAGGTGGTCAAACTTGAAGTTATTCTGGAGATTTTTTTGTTGGGCCGGAACAGAAGTTGAATAGAAGAAAAATCAGTTTATTTTGTTTAATAATAGATAATAATAATTAGATTAGGGAAAATACCTAAGCTTTAGGCAGATGGCAAAGGGCATTGACTTGATTATTTGGTTTGTTCCTTCCTTAAGTGTATATGAGTAAAGAAATATATCTGGACTCTACTTTGGGTCCAAGAAAAACCGTCAGTATTCTAAGAAATACTTTGAAGGATTATGTCTGGTAAGCTAAGTCTAGATCATAGATTTCATTTACGGAAAGAATTTTGCATAATTTAACACAGAGACTTTATTATTGCTCATTGTGTATTTTGGCTTAGCAATTCTTGCACTGTTGGCAGTCTAAATTAAACTATGGGCTTGGATGAAAAAGTTAAGCCATCATTATTGTTGATCCCGTGATAGAATCAGATCACATTATAAGTGATGACACCATTAGATTGCTTCTTTAAGTAAACCTGGTATAATATCACTTAAGGGATTTAGGGGTATTTTGCCTAATGGAATTAACAGTTTTGCCTTGAGTTGTAAAAATGCACTGAGGAAATGATAGAGGATATGAAAGAGGTCATTAATGACCAGCTCCAGAAAGATAAATGTAAAAATGTAAAAAAAATAAGCTCTTGTGGATCAGGCTACTAAAAGTAGTCTACAGATTCCTGCAGGTCTGTGGACTGCTTACCTGTCTGACAAGGTGAGTGCAGAACTTGAAAAGAAGCATGTAGATGCTTTTATAGCAGATGGTTAGAAAAATGGTTTGTTGAATCTAATAATAAAAACAATTAGTTTATAATTGTAGTCCTTTTTAATTTATTTTTACCTGGAAATTCATTTTTTCTGGTGTTTTATGAAAGTCTTGGCTGTAGATTGGGAAAGAGCAAAAACGAAAACTAGTTCTTCACTAATCATAGTGTTGGGAAACTTCAGCATTACCTTGGAGCGTGTTAGAAATCCAAGTTTTGCCGGGTGTGGTGGCTCACGCCTGTAATCCCAGCACTTCGGGAGGTCGAGGCAGGTGGATCACCTGAGGTCAGGAATTCAACACCAGCCTGGCCAACATTGTGAAACCCTGTCTCTACTAAAAATACAAAAATTAGCCGGGCATGGTGGCGTGCACTTGTAATCCCAGCTACACCGGAGGCTGAGGCAGGAGAATCGCTTGGACTCTGGAGGCAGAGGTTGCAGTGAACTGAGATGCAGTGAACTGAGATCACGCCATTGCACTCCAACCCGGGTGACAGAGTGAGACTCTGTCTCAAAAAAAAAAAAAAAGAAATGCAAGTTTTGGGGCCCCATTCCAGACCTACTGAAATAGACCACCTGGGGTTCCCAGGAGTCTGTGTTTTAACATGCTGATGATTTTGTGCACATTGAAATTTGAGAAACATTGTTCTAGATCAGCACTGTTCAGTAGAACTTCCTGTTACGATGGAGGTGTCCAGTATCTGCATGGGAACTACTAGCCACTGATAGTTTTCAAGCCCTTAAGATGTGGCTAGTATGACTGAGGATGAGAATTTTAAATTTTATTTAATATTAGCTTAAATTTAAATAGCCACACATGGCCAGTGGTACCAGTATTGAACAGCACAGCTCTAGACCCTTTAGCATCTCTACCCTCTTTGGAGCAAAGGTGAATTTTTTTCTGTGTCTGTGAAGGAAAATATATAATAGGAAACAAGATTGTCTTTTAACCTAAAACGAGTCTAAGCAAACCGTATAATAAAATTTGACAGTTATTTACCTATTTATATTTGTCTGTTTATTTTTATCTGAAAGTTGATTTGAATGTTCAGAAAATAGTAAGATGAGAGAATAAATATAGATGTGTCTTGTAAGGCTTTACAAAAATCAAGGTAGCTGTTTCAGCAGGGCCTTATGACCCTTCCTGTCTATGACTAACATGCATGATGTCTTTCAACATGACTTTTGAAGCTTTTTTCTTTCATACTAAGATTGAAGATAGGCAGCTTTTAAGTGTAACACTGTAGTTCTCCTGTTCTCAATAAAAACTACTGGCTATAGGGGTTCCCATTACTTTAGACCAGTAATGGATATTTTTACTATACAAAGTATATCAGGTTTATCAATTAACTTTATAAAGAGAATCTTGTTTTTTCAAAATAACATTTACCAAGCCTGCCTTGAAAGACTGGGTCTTATTCTCTGTTCCCTTTCCAATGTATTTTAAAAATTGATTTGTTAATAGAAGCAGTTTCTTTGGTTCATTCGGGGTTGCACATTCTTCTGCATCTCCTCTCCCCATATACTTGTAAAGGCAGAATGCAAGTTTTAAACTCCTAAAAATCAGTGATAAGATTGATTCTAGTATATTGATCGAAATCTATTGCAAAATTGAAAATTATGTTGTGATTGACAAGAAGAAGGAAATTACTGTAGAAGTAAGCACAGGCTGGGCACCAGTGGCTCATGCCTGTAATCCCAACACTTTGGTAGGTGAGGTGGGCAGATCACTTGATGTCAGGAGTTCGAGACCAGCCTGGCCAACATGGTGAAATCCTGACTCTACTAAAAATACAAAAATTAGCCAGGCATCGTGGCAGATGCCTGTAATCCCAGCTACTTGGGAGGCTGAGGCAGGAGAATCGCTTGAACCCGGGAGGCGGAGGTTGCAGTGAGCCAAGGTTGTGCCACTGCCCTCCAGCCTTGGCAACAGAGTGAGACTCCATCTCAAAAAAAAAAAAAAAAGTAAACACAGATCCACATGTAGACTTATAGCTTAAAATATGCTGTCCAGTCATAACAAAGTGAGTCTAATCATACAACAGTTTTATTAGATATATTTACTAGGTTTTAGATTTTCAAGCAGGAAATTGTTGGTCATTTAGGCAGTGACTCTTGAAGCAAGAGAGACAGTAACGGATGTCCCATGTGGTTTATAGACTCATAGAACATTAGAATTGGAAGGTTCCTTAAAAATCATGGATAGGGCTGCCAGCATAGCAAAATTTATAATGCAGCAGTGTCTGTTTTGTTTATGGCGTGAGTTAATGCTGTGTAGTCTCTCGTTGGTGTTCATTACAGATCAGCACTGTTTTCTCATTAATTTCCGTTGTAAGGGTGGTTGTATACTCACAGAGCAGGGACTGGTGGTAGGTTGTCTGGGCAGGTGCTTCTGTTTGACACAAGTGTCACTGATTAGGGAGCTTACCATTTTGTAAGTTGCTGCTTTGAGCTTTTTTGTCTGACTTTCTTGTAAGGATGTCAAGTTCTAGATCTCTGGGCATGTATTTTGTTTTTGTTTTTGTTTTTGTTTTATAGAAACTGGGTCTCTTACATTGCCCAGGCTAGACTCATGGGCTCAAGTGATCCTCCTGCCTCAGCCTCCTGAGTAGCTGGGACTACAGACTTGCCACTGTGCCCAGCTCTCTGAACATGTATTTGAATTCTTGCCATAGGGTTTTAAAGAATTGGAAAGCCCAGTGTGTTGGAATTTAGATCTGATAGTTGGACAGATCCTAAGCTTAAAAGGTTTGGAGGTTCCTTGCTTCAGGTTTGTTCCCATCACTGCCACTTGTCCTTGGCATGCTGTGTGAGATGTTACTAAAATATTGTGATTTCATAAGCTACACACAAAATAACCATCCTCTGTCCATTTTTATCTGCACTTTGTGTCTGCACCTTTTCATGTAGCAGAGCTCTCCCTGCATGTTCTTGACTGTGTTGCATATTTACTCTTGAACTAAGCTTTGTTTTTGCCCTTATGAGTGTGGTTGTGGCAGATTTAACTGTTACCAGGTCTTACACAGGTCACCATCATTACTAGATTCTCTGAAAAGAAAGCAAAGCTTCTTTCTAGCTTGTCAGGATTGCAGAAGAGTAGAGTTAGAAGGTACCTCTGAAGACGTCTATCCATTTTCATTACGCATAATGGAATGGGGTCCTAGTCATGTAAATGTTTGTGAGGTCACAGAGCTAATCTGCGGTCAAGCCTTGATTAGAATTCAGTTCTCATTTTGCTGTATAGGACTTTTCCCTTAACCTCCAAGGATTAGGGTCCTGAAAACCCACATAGGAGAATTTCCCTTAGAATTTCATGGTGGAAATATGGGACAGGCGTGCTCTGAGATTAGGAGTGA
The DNA here is from genome assembly GCF_000951035.1 of Colobus angolensis palliatus. Classification (NCBI taxonomy): domain Eukaryota; kingdom Metazoa; phylum Chordata; class Mammalia; order Primates; family Cercopithecidae; genus Colobus; species Colobus angolensis. The sequence continues at coordinate 12,172,557 of NW_012121820.1, forward strand.
ACGTGTGAAAGGCTCCGTAATTTTTTTAATGTTCTCTAAAATAATAAAGATACTATCAATGAAATATTACATGTCTTAAATTAGTAAGAATGGGTATTTTAATAGCTCTTCTTTACTAGAAACGTTTTGGCATGTCCCTCTCTCATATCATGGTGAAATGCTTGTACTATTTTGGTAAATCTTGTTTACTATTTTTTTGCTTAATGGAAACTTTTCAGCATATCCCTCCCTTTTATCACAGTAAAATGCTTGTAAATTAACCTTTGCTTTATTTGTAAATGATGTGCGTAAGATTTTTTTCACATGTGCTTTATATGACTTAGGGTTACTAGGATAGATTTTTTCCCCAGATCTCTCAATAATCATGATCACAATAGCTGTCAATCACTGAGTGCTTACTGTGTGCCAGGTGTGGTGCTAGACTCTTTCATGGTGTGGTCATTAGGACTCTTCAGTATTCTGTTCTCTTCCTTAAGGACACGTGGTAGGGTTACATTCTCTCTTACATCTTGAAAACTCCTGACTGTGTAACTTGCTTTGGATATTGACATTTCAGTGGAAGTGATGTGTGTCCCTTCTAACCTTTTCTTTTTAAAGAAATATGTGATGGTTACATAGTGTAAGCAAGTAAACCTTTGCTTTAAAGCACTGAGCTTTTTTAATGAGTTTTTTTTTTTTTTTTGGCCCCTGTGGGATGGTCTACGTTTGTACTGTTTCCCATGCTCATTGTTTTCTGTCCCTCCCTCTTGGCCCATCCAGGTATTTTCCTTCCATGAGAGTTGAGAGCAAGACCGGTGTCTTCATGAAGCCTTCTCTCCCCGTATCAGCCTGAAGCAACCTCTCTCCCCACAGCACTTCTTGAGTTAGATTTTCCCTTTTTAACTAATTTGGCATTTCATATTGAATTGCCTTTGTCTTTTCTTATATTGTTATTCATTTATTCCACAGGTGTGTGATGCCCATGTATTTAGTAAACAGTTATTGAAAATTCATTGTGTTTCAGCCATTCATGTGCCTTGGGAACTTGATAAATGCACATGGTCTCTCCCTTTGTGGAATGCATTTTGTATTAGAAGACACAGAAAGGTAAACTGCCACTACAAGCATCATGATCAATGTCAGGTTAGAGCTATGTCCAAATTTTGTTAAGACTCAAGAAGAAGGATCAACCATTAAGCCAGGGGAGTAGGTTAAGGCTTTTGAAAGGAAGACCTTTTAAACGGGTACTTGAAAATTGATTCGGAGTTTGATAATCAGAGACAGATTAGTGTTTGTGAGCTTGGAGAGCCTTTTATGCATAAGAAACATCTTGCTGGGGGTTCAGAGGCAAATGGTAATTTCATTCTGGCTGGAGTATGGTGGAGAGCCATGGAGTACTGGTAGGTGAGGGGCTGGAGGAGGGATAGGTTGGAGATGTTGAGAAAGGCTTTGAAGATCATGGTCAGTTGTTTGGGTTTGTGTTGGCAGTGAGGAGTCATCAGAGGTTTTAATGCAGGAGGGTGTCTCGTACTCTACACTCAAGCAGCAGAGGTTGGTTGAGTGGTGCTCAAACTTTGTAGTGTATTAGAATCACCTGAAGAGCTTATAAAAATACCAGTACCCAGGCTACAAACAGTAAAATCAGATTTTCTGAAGGAGAGACCCAGATATTGGATTTTTGATAATTTCCCAGGTGAGTCCAATGTGTATCTGAGTTTGAGAACTACTCTTTTAGAGGGGCCTGATGGAGTAAGGAATTCAGATACTATTGCAGTGGACTGACTAGGAGGTAAGTCTTTTTTTTTTTTTCTTTTTTTTGAGACAGAGTCTCTTGCACTTTTGCCCAGGCTAGAGTGCAGTGGCATGATCTCTGTTCACAGCAACCTCCACCTCGTGGATTCAAGTGATTCTCCTGCCTCAGCCTCCTGAGTAGCTGAGGTTATAGGCGCCCGCCACCACATCCAGCTAATTTTTTTCTGTTTTTTGTTTTGTTTTGTTTTTTTGAGACAGAGTCTCGCTCTGTCGCCCAGGCTGGAGTGCAGTGGCACGATCTCGGCTCACTGCAAGCTCCACCTCCTGGGTT
>NW_012121820.1:12174668-12233311 GCF_000951035.1 Colobus angolensis palliatus
TTTTTTTGAGACAGAGTCTCGCTCTGTCGCCCAGGCTGGAGTGCAGTGGCACGATCTCGGCTCACTGCAAGCTCCACCTCCTGGGTTCACGCCTTTCTCCCGCCTCAGCCTCCTGAATAGCTAGGATGACAGGCGCCCGCCACCACGCCTGGCTAATTTTGTTTTTGTATTTTTAGTAGAGATGGGGTTTCACTGTGTTAGCCAGGGTGGCCTCCATCTCCTGACCTTGTGATCCACCCGCCTCGGCCTCTCAAAGTGATGGGATTACAGACGTGAGCCACCGCGCCCGTCCAATTTTTTGTAATTTTAGTAGAGACCGAGTTTCACCATGTTGGCCCAGGCTGGTCTTGAACTCCTGACCTCGTGATTTGCCTACCTCGGCCTCCCAAAGTGCTGGGATTACAGGCGTGAGCCATCGCGCCTGGCCGAGATAAGTCTTTGAATTGAGGCTGGGATGAGGTGAGACAGAGTCAACCATTATTCTTTTCCTTCAGTGTTCTAAATGTCTTTTCCTACAAAATTGTGGTCCTCATGGGCGCAAGGCCCATTCTTTGTACCTTGAATTCCTCATAGAGATTTGTACCTAGTAGGTTCTCAAAAACTATTTGCCTGCATTAAAGTCAGTTTTCCTTTGGTCAAGTATTCATACTTGAGTACTTTGGATATTTCCATTTCACTTCTTTCCTTTTTGTTATTAAATAGAATCTTCTTTAGGAATGAGAGTGGATAGAGATGAAATTTTTTTGTCAATTTTACTAATAGTTCTGATTGAAATTAAAATTCACTAGTTAAAACAATAAGTCTTACATATGGTTTATCCATACTGTCTCTCTATAGTAGCACAAATAAGTAAATTTGCCATTAATCCTTGGCATTTGTGTAAAACTCCTTAGTACTAATACGTCCTTTAAAATAAAGAATTCAGATGAAGTATCCAACAACATATGGGAGGTTTACGTTAAAAATAACACCTAACTTCTGTTAATTTATATAACTCAGGAACTCAGTGTGGTGTAGAGGTTGACTTGGTTTGTGCACTTGAAATTCAGTTTCCCTTTGGCAAATAACTTCATTTATTTGTGAATGGGGATAGTATTGAATGTTTTAAGGCGTTTTTGAGTCAACTCTTTGTTCTCCATTCTAATGGAAGGGAGTTGGAACCTGTAGAAATTAAAAACTTTTTTTATACTTAAAGGATTTATATTCCTTTGTATCTTAGAAAAGTATCAAACCTACAGACAGTTGTGAGAACAGTACCATGAACACCCATCTCCCCTTCACCTAGAACTACCTGTTATTAACATTTTGACAAATTTGCTTTATAACTTTCTGTCTCTCTATATATGCACTTTTTTTTGACAATACCATTTGAGAGTTACTTGCAGACACTGTAATGCTTCACCCCTAAATACTTTACATATTTATCCTAAGGAAAAAGGCATTCTCCTACATAGAATAATCAGAGTATAATTATATCCCTCAGGAAACTTGAAGTAAAACCCAATATGCAGTCGTTTTTAAAATTTTCCCATGAAAATGTTACTTGTAGCCTCCCCACCCCCAACTCCCTGTCCCCCATTAGGATCCAGTCAAGGATCCTGCGTTGTATTACGTTGTCATGTGCCCCTACCTTTCAGTATCAATTAGTTTGACCTGGTAGTCCAAGGATTCCAGAAATGGAAATGAAAACACCTGGAAAATGGTGTGACCCAGCTTCCGGAGTCTTATTCCCTGCTTACCTCTTTCTGTGCTCCCCGCCACAGGTGGGGAATTGGCCTTACAGAAGATGGGTGGCAGAGTTCTAAAGTGGAACCTCACATCCAGTGCAGACCTGTTTGTTCACATCTTCCTGAGACTCAGAGAGGCTTTATCTGGACAGTTATTTTCCATTTTAGGATTAAGGCCATTTGAGTCACCCACATGCTTAGTTAAGAAAATGTGATAGTGTTAATGAGACTTTAGGAAATGATTTTCATAGCCAACTCTTAAGACATCTGCAAAACAAAGAGTTAGGAGTCTTCTGCTATTTCTTGAGGACCACGGATTTTCATGACCAGTCATTGTGTAGTTCCTGGGGTTTTAATTTTTAAAAAACTATTAAGGACTCCTCTAATCTTTAAATATTCCTCAGTCATATCTTATTGGTCTTGTGCCCTTCTAGTTTTATACTCCTTCCTGGGCAGGCTATTCTTTCTTGTTATTTCAACTTTTGATGACTCTAGAATCTATTTTTCCATCCCCACCCTCTCCTGTGATCCAAACCTTTATTTCCAGCCACACACTCAGCAGCTCTACCTACCTGTCCAAGTGCAAAACTGAACTCAGCATCTTTTTGTGTAAACCTGGGCACTGGTTGGATTGTTAAGCATGGGATGGAGAATGAAATGATATTTAACCAGGGGCCTGGGAACATGAGGATCACGTTCTTTAGCAGCCCCTGTTCTCCCTGACACCCCGTACCTACCCACCCCCACCCTACCTATGCAAACGCGCGTGTGCGTGCGTAAACACACACACACACACACACACACACGGGAAGAGGTGAACCCAGGGTAAGGCCTTGCTAACCATGTCATTTCCAGCTGGATATAGAATCTTGGGAGTTAGGCTTCATGAAATGAATTCTTTTGTATTGTTTTGTTTTGTTTTGTTTTGTTTTGAGACTGAGTCTCACTTTTTTGCCCAGGCTGGAGTGCAGTGGCACGATTTTGGCTCACTGCAGCCTCTACTTCCCCTGGGTTCAAGCGATTCTCCTGCCTTAGCCTCCCAAGTAGCTGGGATTACAGGTGCATGCCACCAAGCCTAGCTAACTTTTTTGTATTTTACTAGAGAGAGGGTTTCACCGTGTTGTCCAGGCTGGTCTTGAACTCCTGAACTCAGCCAATCTACCTGCCTTGGCCTCCCAAAGTCCTGGGATTACAGGCGTGAGCCACAGCACCTGGCCCAAAATGAATTTTTTTTAATTCAGTGTTTCTCAACCTTAATGCCTTGAAAGGAAGCATTCCAAAGGGTTTGCTAGCTCTCGTTGCACAAGGAGTTTACCTTAGGCCAGCTCCTGACTGCTGAAACTAGAGTTTTGTAATCTTGTGACCATAACTCACAGTGATAAAAACACTATATTGTGCCTAGTACACACACGTGTGTATATGTATGCATTGCTAATTCAAAGGTTTTTTTTTTCTTTCCTGAGATGGAGTATCACTCTGTTGCCCAGGCTGGAGTGCAGTGGCGTGATCTTGGGTCACTGCAACATCCGCCTCCCGGGTTCAAAGCCTCAGCCTCTGGCACCCGCCACCCACCCGGTTAATTTTTGTATTTTTAGTAGAGACAAGGTTTCACCACGTTGGCTAGGCTGGTCTTGAACTCCTGACTTCAAGTGATCCGCCCACCTTGGCCTCTCAAAGTGCTGAGATTACAGGCATGAGCCACCACACCTGGTGTAATTCAGGTATTTTAATATTCAGTATTTACTCTCACCACTTGTGATGCACTCGATTTTCTATTCTCTAATCTTTTAAAAATAGTTTTGGCCAGGCACAGTGGTGCATGCCTGTAATCCTAGCACTTTGAGGGGCTGAGACAGGCAGATCGTGTGAGCCCAGGAGTTCAAGACCAGCCTGGTCAACATGTTGAGACCCTCTCTCTACAAAATATTTAAAAAATTAGCCAGGTGTGGTGGCGTGCACCTGTAGATAGATCCTGTTACTTGGGAGACAAAGGTCAGAGGATCGCCCATGATCATGTCACTGCATTTCAGCTTGGGCAACAGAATGAGACCCTGCCTCCAAAAAGATGTTTTATTTGAAATGTAATTTACATGCTATAAAATTGTCCGTTTAAACTTCTATATATTTTTTTAAATGTAAAAAGAAATGCTGGTGATAACCCCACTGACTTGTAAAAGCATTACAGTGCAGGGAGCAGTGCAGAGGCACAGCTGGTCTAGAGACTGTCCACCAGGGAGGCAAGAAAGACAGACCAGCACCCAGCCGTGAACCACTGTGCTCACTGCAGTCACTGGATTGTGTTTCATTAAACACCCTTAAACTTGAGCAAACTGGCATTTTTACTCCTTGGTGTGAGATGAAGGCTGGGGTAAGCCCACAGGTAAAACTGCTCTCGTGGTCAACCAAAGGGCTTGCCTCATAGGAAGGTGAAATGGGCACCTTCTTTTTGTGGTGCCAGCATCCCGTCCTCTTTGCAAGGAAGAAAGAGGGGGAGATGAGGGGTAGAGGAAAGGAAGCTTTGTCTCATTAAACAGTAGAGCCTGAAATTCTTGTAATTCATGTTATTCTATTTAACTGAGTTTATTCATGAGAATCTTTGAGAGGGTGACTTTAGGGACATGGGTATTTGATCAGTTTGCTGTCATTAATCTGCTGACTAAAAGGAGATAGAGCACTAAGGAAATGAAATAGGAAACAACTAAGTTTTCATTATGAGAGTGGAAGAGGAGAGGGACTAAAGAATGCAGTGTAACTTTGTTGGGTTGTGTTCATGGCCAGAGGGAGGCCCGGCATGGTGAGGGTAATCAGCTGTGCAAGCAAGGAAACCAGTGGTGGAGAGGCTCAGAGAAGAGATTTGGTGCCAGTGCCAGGTAGGGCGGGAATAAGATAAGACCAAATAAAACTGAGGGATCCCTGTCCCATCCCAGAGTGAAATAATTAGAGCAAACATTTATTGAGTGCTCATAATATGCCAGGCACTGTATCATCTCATTTAATCCTTTAACACCACATGAAATTTTGGGTTCCGTTATTAACCCCATTTTACCAATAAGGAAACTGAGGTACAGAGAGGTAAAGTAACTTGTTCAGGGTTGCACAGTTACTTGTTCTGACATTTATATAAATGCAGGGCATTAAAGATCCTGCCTTGAAGAAGTGAGTGAACCCACTGCCTCTGGGACCTTCAGGAGCATACCTTTCCTGGCAGATCCCATAATCTTTGAGTCATTTAGTCTCCAGGTTACTACCCTGAAATTCACTCTTAGAGGCTGGTGACCATAATACTAAAAATAACCCTGTCCTAGAGAATATTTATAGTTTTTTCGCTCCCTCTTCATAAGTACAGACTGTGCCTTATCTGGGAAATACCACTTATTTTGGGACTCTAGAGTTGGGCATATAAATGGTAAGGCATGTCCAGTAGTGGTCATGTTTCAAGTCACTTCAGCAGACGTTTGCATGTTCGAAAGAGCCCTGCCATGTACTTCATGCTAGAATGGCAAATATGATCACGGGGAAATAAACATGACCAATATTTAAACTGAAGTGAACCAAAGTAATAGAACAGTAAAAGAAACATAGGAGGGTGAGGAGGTTAGGAAGAACTTTCCAGAAGAGTTAACATCTGAGTTGGGTTTTGAAGGATGAATAGGAGTTTGTCAGGCAGGTAACAGTCACAGAAGGATTAAGTGAAAATTCCTGGAAAGATAGGCAGAGGTTTTCTTCTGATTTTATTGCCAGTGTGTCTAGATTTTCGATGTGATAGAAAGAGCCTTCAGTTGTAAAATTCCACTTTTTTCCCCTAGTGACTTGAAATGCCATTGGGATCCTATGCCTCAGCAGTGGGGCTGGATAAGTAGGAATTATGTTTCCAGCCAATCATAGGGAGGGCCAAATGCTACCCATGCAGCACCTGTAGGCATACTGCAACTCTGGACAGAAGCAAGTTTCTTGTTTGCGTGAGCTTATGGTGGTGGTTAGCCTAGCTCCAACCCAAACTAACTGCAATTGCTTGACTAGATTTTTCTTCCCTTATATGAAAATACTGTAGTTGATTGTTGTTATTTAGAAAGTATTTAGGCATTTAGTCACAAATGTTTATTGAGCATTGGTGTTTGGATAGGGGTTGGGGCAGATGAGGACCATATATAGAACTTGGGTTTTTGAAATACAACATACATTTCAGTAAATGGTACTAATCTCAAGTATACTGCTCAGTGGACTTTTAGGTATGTATATACCTGTGTAACAGCCACCCTGAGATCAACATAGAGACTGTTCCAGCACTCCATAAGGTTCTCTTGTGACCCTTCCCAGATAATATCCCCCTCACTCTACCCCAGTCCGCTTAGTTCTGGCTTCTGTAAAAGATTAGTTTTGCCTGTTATTGAACTTCAAATGGAATAATACAAAATGTCCTGCTTCGTATCTGGCTTCTTTAGTGCAAAGTATATCTTTGAGATTCAAATTGTTGGGAGGCATTGATTATAACATATGAATTGTGCCATTGAGGGTTGGGTCTGAATTTGTTGGTGGCATTCATTTATTCAATACACATTTACAGGAGCTCTACAGGGGTTTATAGATTAAAGATGAATACAGTTCCTGCCGTCAAGGACTTTTCAGGGTATTGAAGGAGACAGACACAAATGTTACAGACAAGTACTTGGTGCCGCAAAGAAAAGCCAGCACTTAGAAAATTTCTCAGCAAGGCACATTTACTTCTGCAGAAGGGTGCTGCCTGTGCCTGTCCGATCACAAAAGCATACCGAGCAGGGTAGAGCAGGGTTTTTAATCCCTATGTAGTTCCTGTTTCTGTGTCCTTTCCCATTGGCTGGAGTTGGACCGCACAGTGTAAGCTGACCCAATTGGCTAGTGTTTGAAATTGAATAAGGCCAATTAGGCAGGAAGGGAGAGGCTATCCATTACCAACTAGGCAGGAAGGGTGTTTACAGAGTAAGAGGTTTGCTAGTTATAGATGAAGCAGAGAAATGGTGTTCGTTACAGATTAAGCAGGAAGGCTGTGTACAGAGCAAGAAAGACCAAGGAAGCTTTGAAGAGGAACTTACTGTGTCTGGCAGATTTCCCCCTCTTGAGTTTATAGTTCTTCCTCTTCAAATTTTTGTAACATATCTTGGCTTTGTTGCTCCTCTTGGTTGTCTGGGAGTAGGAACTTATCTGAATAGGGTGGGAGAGAATCAAGAAGGGTTTTGGTGAGGGCTGTTTTTATAAGCCTTTGCCCTAATCCACGAATACAAGGTATGGTGCAGCAACCTACAAGAATGAGTATACCTGTAACAATTGCAAGGGTGGTAAAGATTGAGGTTGAGTCCCTTCATTTTCCAAACCATTTTTCCATGAGACCAGAGAAGGGGTCATCTATTCGAGAATTTTCGGCTAATTCGTTTGCTGGGGTGGTAAGGCCCTGTAAGGCTTTTGTAATTGTTCCATCGGGGGCTGTATTGTTAGGGATAAAAGTACAGCATTGGACCCCAATCGTGACACAGACCCCCACCTTTCTCAGGTAATATCATATCCAGGGCTATCCTATTTTCCCAAACCATTTGGCTGGTAGGGCCTAATTGTTCAGCTATTCCTTTAATGGCATCCCTAGTAAAATTGACAAACCACTGTTGATTATAGTAAATGTAATTTATCCAGTCTACATTTTTGTTTATAGTTACCCACAAGAACAATATAGATTGAAATCCTGCAACTATTTGATTTCAGGCTTTAAATTCATTTAACACTCCACGTGGAACTCCAATGGCATCTATATAAATGTGAGGGTTTAAGGACCCCGTTGGGCGTATTCCTTTTTTTGTGATTGTCCTTTTTGCTTGGTTGATGAAATGCCAACCAACTGAATGGCCAACTCAATTAGGGCGCAAGTTCTTCTCCAGTTACTTGGCAGAGTCCCCAATAGTGGTCCACCACAATACCACCATACATCTGCTTGGGGATGAACAAGGGCAGACTGATTGGTTAGCTCCCAAAAAGGCTTAGGCTTACTGCATCCCGCTAGATTTCCAAGGAATGCCAAGTTTTCTCCTTGCTGTGAGAGACATGAGGTGAAACTGACATTGGTACATGGAGGACAGATGGCTCTTGGGGGCTTACCTGCAGGGCTTTTAACTTCCGGGAATAACAGCAAGAAAGTTCGGCATGCTTTATTGCCCCAAGCTGTGCGGTTTTGGAAGAGAGCTACCATACAGCTCATACCCTGTTGGTCAGAGGACCATCCAAGTGGAAAGGGGACGATTTGGGTGTCTGGCCTGCCTGTTGCACAAGCATTAACAGTCGCTTTTGTTTAGTGTGCGGACAGAATATTTAATCCATTCCAGCCAGGCATTTGCATCTTGGTACCTTGTTTCAATAGCTAGAGTTGGTTTTAAATCTTTAACTTCTACAGTGGCTACTTTGGGAGCCATTGCATTGTAGGGAGAGACTAGTAGTTTGATTAGAAGGTTTAGAAGGAGAGGGAGGAAGGGATGATGAGGCGATGAAACTCATTTTGAGAAATCCTATAGAGTCTGCCCCTGCGACTTCTGTTCCCATACCATAGAAACGACTTAATGAAGGGGAGGAATTTGGGGAAATTGAGATAGTAATGGAAATTTGTACTGGATTACATTGGTTTTGCTGGCATTTGGCAGGGGGCCTTCCTTTAGTTAAATGAGTATATAGTTTTAGGGATACACAGAGACTCATTGGGGAGGTCCAACCCTGATTTTTGGTCGTCCATAGAACATTGGACCAGCTACGGCAGAGAAGTTCTGTTTTCGGAGGACGAGATTCCCAGTTAACAGAATTTTTAAAATAATATTCCAAGTCTAAAGGAACTGCCCAGTTAATAGAATCTGCCCAGTCTGAGAATTTCCAAGAAGGGCAAAGTAGAGAGCTGCCTTTGCAAGTCTCCACAAGGTATAACAAGACAAGCATCAAAAGTAGTGATTTGCGGTGACTCTGATGTGGTTACATGAATAATGAGATGTAGGGCATCTAAGGGAAAAGGAAGAGGAAAAAAAAGGATAGATAGATTAGGCTTTTTTCTTTAACGTTACTCTTGTGGGGGTTGGTCCTGGGATGATGGTCCATGACTTTGGAGAGGGCGACGCCTTTTGACTCGGGTTCCGTGGGTCCACCCCTTCTCAGCAGTTCAGACTGCTGTTTCAGTCGTTAGGAGCACTAAATAAGGTCCTTCCCAGGTGGGTTCGAGCTTTCCCTCTTTCCAACTTCTAATAAGGATGTGATCTCCAGGTTGGTGTTGGTGAACTGCGAATTCGAGGGATGGAGTTTGTGCTAGGAGGCCTTGAGTCCTGAGAAAGGAAAGGGTGAAAGACAGACCAAATACATAGTTCTTAAGAAACTGATCCTTTGTCTCAAATGTCGGGAAGTCATTAGTGGAATTTAAGTAAGGCAACCCATAAAGCATTTCATAAGGGATAAGCTGATGTCTTTCGGGGGAGCAGTTCAGGTTTAGGTCTCACCTCTAAATTTATCAGGGGCTCTTGGTGGAACTTGAGATAAAAGAAACAGAGCCCCTGACCTCCCTATTTTTCCTCGAAGGCCATAAGTGGGATGACTTCTTTCTTTTTCCTTTTCCCATTCGGGACATTCTCTTTTGAAGTGACCTATTCTTCCACATTTGAAACATTTGTTTTGCCCTTTTTCTCTCCCTATTTTTAAGTTTCCTCGCTTTGCTTTTTCATACCCTTTATATGGCCTAGTGAGTGGGGGCTTAAGTTCTTTACAGGTTTTGGACCCTTTGGTACATTGTTGTAAAGCGGACAGCATGATTTTTTGCCTTTTGTTTTTGCTTTTCTGTATCTCTTCTTACATATACTTTTTGGGCATCCCTCAAAAGTTCCTCTATAGGCCAATCTTTCCATTTCCAGTTCTCTATTTTTTGTAATTTCTTTATGATATCTGGCCAACTATTAGTAACAAGATGGAGCTTTAACATCCCCTGCCCAAGGGGATCCTCTGTGTCTAAGCCTGCATATTTTCTCATCTGTTCCTTGAGTCTGTTTAAAAACTCCATGGGCCCTTCGTCTTTTGCCTGCTGTATATTAAATGCTCGGGAAATACTTTGGGTTCGAGGCACTGATTTCTGCATCCCTTTAACTATCGTTTCCTTAAGGTCTTTTATGTTTTCTCAGTGGGCTGCATTGTTATTATCCCATTGTGGGTCTTGGGCCAGAAATTTTTGTTCTGCTGCAGGGATATTTTGACCGGATGTTCGTGCTCCCAGACTATCATAGCAGCCCTGCGGATCATGGTTCTTTCCTTCCCAGAAAAGAGAATACTTAAGATGGACATTAGGTCAGCCCATGTGTATACCTGTGGTCCTAAAAATTGGTCAATTTGATCCGTGACCCCAAAAGGATCATCTAATAGTGGTTTAAGTTCCCTCTTCAGGTTTTTGACCTCTGAACTAGTTAAGGGGGGCATTTACAAAGCCAATTCCCCCCCTTCCACATGGTACTTCTCTTAAGGGAAAATGGGTTGGGGTAGACTCCTTTGAGGAGGAGGGGAAACGGAAGTTGTGAATGTCCCTGTGGCATTGTTCTGGCATTGTTCTATTTCTCGTTGGAGCTTCCCCGAGAGAGGGGCATGTTTGGGCAACTGCCCAGTGGGAATGTGGGGTGACGGGGCCCGCGGGGCAGGGTTATATGGGGGAGGGACTGAGTGTTCAGCTTGGGGCAGAGTGGTCGGTGGGGGAAGGTTGTCTAAGGGTCCCATGTGGTGTTAGACTGCTTGGGGGTAGGGATTCTGTTTTCAGGGGAGGTAGCTTTTGGCTTATTTCCTGTAGCTTTGAGGGGGTAGAGGAGGGCAGGCCCTTGCCACCAGCACAGGGCATAGTCTGTTTCCTCCTGGGAGACAGGACTTTTGTCATTAACATATTCTATTAAAAGTTGACAAATCCAATCCTCAGTTGACCCAAACCTTGGCCAAAAAAAAAAAAAGCATTCAAGGATGGGTTCTTTTGTCCAAATAAAGCAACAATATTTTATCATTTGTTGCTTTTTCTTATGTTTGGTCTTTTCATTATCCTTACGGTATTTTAACATGAGACCTAGAGGGCTATTAGAGGGAATTTTACTGTCTGTCTTATCCTTTATATTCCCTGTCCTGCTTGGGGTTATTTCCCATCCTGGAAGTTTTAGGTGTTTCCTTGAGTTTCCTGCATGTGTGGGGCTAAACCTCTCTTACTAGCGATTTCTTGCACCATTTCTTTGGAGGCTCTACCCCCCACACTGGAGGTTTCCTGCACTCCATTGCTTTCTCTTCGTCCTTCGTTGGCCACTTCCCTCACGGCAATTTAGGTACCTCTTAGCATTGGTGGGTTGGTATAAACCCCCAACAGGAAAGCCGCCTTAAGCTGTATGAGGTGACCACAGAACTGCAAATCCGGACTCTACACTTGCTTCACACTTAATTGTGCGTCTCATCCACACACTTTCAACTTCCAGGGTGTCCTGACCACCCAGGAAGTACTTCACTGCCCCCATGGATTTTCTTACCTTGGTATGTTTACAGAGTTACCAGGTCGCTGCAGTATCTGTAGGCCCTTTCCTCCTGTGTTGCTGAGAGTCTGGGTTTATTCATCACACCAGGTGGGTCTCAATCCCTCACCCCTGAGGCCACTGCAACAAGGCAGCGGGACAGAGACCCCTCCCCCGGAGGAGAATGGGATCCCGGACAATCCCCCAAATTGTTAGAGACATGTGCTCATCAGTGCCACGCACAGACACACACACACCAGCACTTAGAAAATTTTTAGCAAGGCACATTTACTTGTATGGAAGAGTGCTGCCTGCACCCGTCAGATCGCAAGGGCACACCCAGCAGGGTAGGGCGGGGTTTTTTATCCCTAACAGTTCCTGTTTCTGTGTCCTTTCCCCCATTGGCTGGAGTCTACCGCACAGTCTAAGCTGGCCCAGTTGCCTAGTGTTTGAAATTGAATAAGGCCAATTAGGCGGGAAGGGAGAGGCTGTCCCTTACCAACTAGATGGGAAGGGTTGTTTATAGAGTGAGAGGTTTGCTAGTTATAGATTAAGCAGAGAAACAAGTGTTCCTTACAGATTAAGCAGGAAGGGCTGTGTACAGAGCAAGACAGACCAAGGAAACTTTGAAGAGGAACTTACTGTTTCTGGCACAAATAATCACAATGGGTGGTAGGTCATCTTTTAGGTGGTGAAAATGGTTTTCAAAAGACTTTATAGAGGTGGTGAGTTTCTTCTGATTCTTAAGGGATTATTAAGAGAGTTTTCCAAATGGTCAAAGGGCTCATGCACAGATGTGGAGGTGTGAAGCAGAGCAGTGTCTTCAGAGACCTGCAGTATCAGTACTTTGATTTTAGATTGGTGTAAGAATGCCAAAAACATCACTTTGAGAAGAAATTTTGAGGAAAACATTGGCAAATAAGTTTGACTTCCATCTTAGGCTGGAGCCATGGGATATGACCGCTTTAGCATATCGTCCTGAAAATACCATAGTGGAGAAGGCAAAGAGTGGAAGTGAATTTTGGTGATTGCTTCAGCTAGGGAAAAAGGTTCCAACAGTGCTTTACTATTGATATTGTGGAAGACCTTTATGAGGTTAGATAAAAACTATAGGAATGCTTATTATGAATGTGGTGTTTTTTTCAATAATTGAGATCAAAAATCCCGTAAGGGTAGATTTAGAAGTAGATCTTCTTGATCATGGGATTTTTTTTTTTTTTTTTTTTCAAGCAAAATTTGTTCTCCATTGCATTAGTTCACTAGGGCCATAGCAAAATACCATGGACTGGGTGGCTTAAACAATAGAAATTACTTTCTCACAATTCTGGTGCCTGGAAATCCAAGATCAAGATGTCAGCAGGTTTGGTCTCTTCTTTCTTCTCTTGGCTTGTAGATAGCTGCCTCTTGCCATATCCTTACATGGCCTTTTTCTCTGTACTTGTCTGTGTCCACATATCATCTTTTTGTAAGGACACCAGTCATATTGGATTAGAACTCACCCTAATGGCCTCCTTTTAACTTACGTCTTTAAAGACCCTATCTCCAAATATGGTCACATGCTGAGAAAAGAGAGGTTAGGGCTTCAGCATATGAATTTGAGAGTCAGACACTGCAGCTCATAACACCCATGTTTCAAAACTTATTATAATAAGAGTTGGGCTTTTCGGGGGTTGTCACCAGAGAAAAACAGGCTAGAAGAGCTGCAATATCAGCAGGTAGCAGTGTTGTAGGCCGAAGTTGTGTGGGACCCCTGTGGGTGCTGGGCTTCCTTTTAAAGTGCCATCTCTGAGTTCTTAGTGGCTTGGGTCTGTGCATACACAAACTCTTTGGGTAGTACAGCTTAATTCCTTGTGTGTTCTCATAAATTAATGCTGAAAATACAGACTAAGAAGTAAAGAAACCAAACTGTAAAGGCCAGTGAGCATCACAAGGGAGATAATTTCATAACTTTTATAACTCTAAGTTTATTCTAGTGCTGAACAAACCATATCCCTCTTTTACTATTTAAACCACCCCCTCCTCCCTTTTTGATTGAGCTGTGTTAAACAGCCTTGGCATTCTTCTTATCAAAACATTTGGATACCAAAGAACTGTTTTAAAATGCCTGAATCTTCTCCTTGGAGGCAAGAAATTGTTTTCTGTAGAAGGATTGTATTTTGATTTTTCTGTTGTGATTGCCACAAAGAGGGTGGAGGGATAGGTGTTTTTCTTTCTTGTTTAAGGAAGTCTTTTAAGGAAGTGCTTTGACATAGTCACTTCTTAAATTGTTTCCTAAATTGAATTTTGGAGGGACTGCTTTTCTTTTTACATGAATAGGAATTCTGTGGTAGCAGATGAGGCATGTTTTAGGTACCTAAGAACTGGAAATCTTTGATATTCAGTGTAATAGTATTTATCATAATGGTGTGTGTCACAGAGTTTACTAAGGTATGTTAACTCACACCCACTGGTATTAGAGCCAGCCTATTGTAAAACAGGGAATCTTGGGAATTCACAGCATCCCCGGGTGTTCTCATGTTGCATCCCTGCTAATGCCAGTGCTGTCCATTGCCTTTTTGTTCCTTCCCTTAGTCATGGATTTGTTGACCACTAATTAGATTTTGCCAGGATAGTCTAGGTCAGAAGCAGGCATTTTTAAATCTTTGAACAGCAGCAAATGTAGTGTGCATTGTAGCTCCAGTTTCTATTTGTGTGAATATGTGTACTCGTTGTCTTTGAATGAAGTACTACTATTGTGTCATTGTTAATTCTTTTAAAAAGGAGTAAATTCATTGTTTGAAATGGATCATAGTTCAAAAGTGTATCCAGATTTTACTTATTTTTGAGGAAAACTTTTTCTCAAAAGACTCTGTTTAAGACAGTAAATATTACCTATTACTCTAGCAAATTAAATGTGTTAACTTTCCAAGTCTATTTTGTTTTCTACCATTTCATTCTGTTCTGTACTTAGATTTGACTTTACCCACTTTTCTTGTGTGTGTGGTTCATCTCCTTTTTTTAAAAAAAAGAAATTAGGTAGAGAATACCACTTAGAAATTTTTTTTTTTAACCATAAAAAGTGCTGATAGTATTCAGAAGCTTTGGATATTGGGAACCTGTGACCCTTGGATTCACAGGAGTCTGATTTGAAATTCTTTATACCTTGTAGGGTAGTCTGTATGTTTTATCAGCACCTTCCATCTGTGAAAATCCTTGAATGGTTGCTGCCGTATTTTCTAGACATGTCTCTTGACTTTTTTTTTTTTTTGAGATGGAGTTTCATTCTTGTTGCCCAGGCTGGAGTGCAATGGCGCAATCTTGGCTTACCACAACCTCTGCCTCCCGGGTTCAAGCAATTCTCCTGCCTCAGCCTCCTGAGTAGCTGGGATTACAGGCATGCGCTACCATGCCTGGCTAATTTTTTTAGTTTTTAGTAGAGACGGAGTTTCTCCATGTTGGTCAGGCTGGTCTTGAACTCTTGACCTCAAGTGATCCGCCCACCTTGGCCTCTCAATCTCCTGGCTTTCTTAAGAGTCCCCCCATCACCTTTTGATTAGATATATTTCAACAAAATAATTTTAGACCATATCCTGTAAGGGGAGAAAGGGGAGATCAGGGTCCTTAGATGACATTGCATTAGAGAGTGGGAGCTAGGGTAGCATGTCTTTGGTCCTAGAAAATTTTCTTGATCCCTGTGTTTAGTTAGACTCTTTCAGTTTGCAGGGTACAGAGATTTAGGCCCAAGTAGCTTAGAGAAGTGGTGTGGAGTGGTGTGGGAGACTGAATCATTGGTCTCAATTCTTCACTCTCCTGTAGTAGTTTTCTACATCTTTACCTTGCCATAATCTCATGGGAGATGGGTCTTTGTCCCTGCCTCTTCATTTTGGGCTTGGGCATATGACTTAATTTGGCCCAGTGGGATGTTAGTGGACAAGATAAAAGCAGAGGTTAGTAGGATGCTTGGGCTGTTGGGCTTAACTCTCTAGTGCCTCTGCCATGACTGTGAGAAGAAAAACCCTGAATCGCTGCAGCCTCTTCAGCTTGTTTCTCATTGTGAGACCATACCGCAGAGCCACCCAAGACGACCTGTGCTTAAAGCAGTGCCAGCGCAACTCAGATGCCTGAGTGAAAATAAAATTCTTATTGTTGTATGACACTGAGATTTTGTGGTCTGTTGTTCAGCGTTATTGTGGCAATAGATGATGACATTTATCCTGCTGGATCCAGGACAACTCCAGGGGCTTTCATAAGCAGGTTTTCTTGGATAGTCTCTATAGGATTTTGCCATTTACCTCACTCCCTGTGGGTCAACCTCACCCTTCTTTTCCTACCTACCGGCTTCCTCATCCTACATGCTGCTACCTGCCTCTACTTTATAGCTTCTGCTTGCTTACACACTGTGCTCCCTCTTACTTTTTCCATGCCCAAGGTCCCTCCCTCGTGGCCCCTCCAGGCTGTCTGAATTTCATGCCTTCTCAGCGTTTACTCCTGTTGCCTAATGCTTTATTCTTTTGGTACATTCCATTTCAAATTTGAGAGAATCTATTTTGTCCAGCAGGATTTTTTTGTTTGTTTGTTTTTCACCACAGAAATGTCATCAGTTGCTGGCCCATTCAGGCATTGACTGCTCTTGGGTTAGGGAGTCCACCTCTGGTCAGTTAGATGTGGCACCGCATTATTAACAGGAGGCTGTCCTTTGTACAGCATTAATGTCATTATGACATGCTTTGGGGAGTGAGTATTAAAGCTTATCAGTTTTCAGGCTGAGCAGTTCCCCACTTGCCAGAGGGAACTTTACTTTTGCAAGCTTTTA
This sequence comes from Colobus angolensis palliatus, assembly GCF_000951035.1. Classification (NCBI taxonomy): domain Eukaryota; kingdom Metazoa; phylum Chordata; class Mammalia; order Primates; family Cercopithecidae; genus Colobus; species Colobus angolensis. The sequence goes on from NW_012121820.1 coordinate 12,190,697, forward strand.
ATTTTCTGAGGCTGCATTCATTTTTTTTGTTTCCTAGTTCCAAGATACTAACCTTACAGTGTAAACTCTTGGGATGAACCTTTGTCGGTGAAAAGCATGAGAGAAGAGACCCTCTACTCATCTGAAAGGCTTGCTTATTATTCCAAAATCCTGAATAAGCTGACTTATTTTCTTCTCACCTCCAAAGATAAGAAGAAAATAAATCAGCTCATTTGGAAGGTTTAGGCTACTTAGACTATCCCATAGTATTTCTGTAACAGAAGAGATTGGCCAATTTAAAGTTAGTTTATAACAATTACAAGGCTATGCTTAATTAGAGTTATCTCTAAGTATTTTTCTAAGTATGTTTTTTGGATACTATTTTAAATGTTACTAAAAAATGTTAATTTGCAGTTGTTTCTTGCTAGTATGTTGAAATGTAATTGATTTTTATATGTCAATCTTACAGCCTGTGACCTTATTAAATTATAGTTCTAGAAGCTCTTTTTACAGATTCTTTGGGATTTCTGTGTTACGATAGTTATGTCAAGTGCAAGTAGCCATTTTATTTCTTCCTGTTTAGTCTTTATGCCTTCTGTTTCTTTTTCTTGCCTTATTGCACTGGCTAGGATCCCTCCTCCTCACATGATACTGAATCAGTGTGATGAGATTAAATGTCTTTGTCTTGTTCCTGAATTTAAGGGAAAATTATTCAGTCACATTAAGTATACGTTTTTTGTCAATGCCTTTTATCAAGTTGAGGAAGTTACCTTTTGTTCCTAATTTGCTGAGATTTTGTGTCATAAATGGATTTTGAATTTTGTTACATGCCTTTTTGTGTATCTCGATGACCATGGGGTTTTTTTCCTTTGGTCTGTTCATACAGTGAATTATATTGATTGATGTTTTGAGGATTGACTCACTCTTGCATTCTTAGGATAAATCTCACTTGACCTTGATGTATTATTGTTACCAGCGGATCTTTGTTCTTAGAGGTCCCAAGATGGTGGTGGGCCACTCCCAAGATGGCAGCAAACCTTTTGTTCTCTGACCTAGGGTTCTTGGCCTCACAGATTCTAAGGAATGGAACCTTGAGCCATGCAGTGAGTGCTATAGCTCTATTAGAAGCTGTGGGTCACAGAAGAGAACTGTGGAACCCAGCAACTAGCGTTCAGCTCGATTAGGACGAACCCAGGCACTTAGCCGTGCAGGAACAGTGGCGAGCCTCTAGCCCAATTGGGAGCGGCAATGGGCGCCTCGCTGGATCAGAAGCACAGTGTATACCCTGCTGCATCCGGAGGGGTGGAAGTCAATGGTGGGTCTTGCAACGGCGTTCAGCAGTGGTTGATGGGGAGCAAAAGCTCAGCTCGAGCCAGAACAAACATGGACCAGAAGAGTGTGCAGTTGCAAGATTTAATAAGAGTGAACACAACTCCCATACAATGGGAGGGGACCCAAAGAGGGTTGCCACTACCTGCTCAAATGCCTGGGTTTATATCCTGATCATTGTCCCTCTTCCTGTGCTCTCAGGCGGTATATGATTTGACTATTTCTTTACTTCCTGCGTTTAGCCTAATTTGTATTTTAGTGAGTCCTCTTTACTACCTGATTGGTCGAGTGTGAGCTGAGTTACAAGCCCCATGTTTAAAGGTGGGTACAGTCACCTTCCCCAGCTAGGCTTAGGAATTCTTAGTCAGCCTAGGAAATCCAGCTAGTCCTGCCTCTCATTATCTTTTTTATGTATTGCAGGATTCAATTTGCTAGTATTTTGTTAAGCAGTTTAATGTCACTTGTTTTGATCTTTGTCTTCAGTTGATGGTCTCTTGTATTTGCTGTGTTTGATGTCAAGGTAATGCTGGCCTCATAAAATGAGCTGGGAAGTGTCCCCTCCTTTTCTATTTTCTGGAAGACTTTATGTAAAATTGGTATTATTTCTTCCTTAAATATGGTAAAATTCACCAGTGAAGTCATCTGCGTCTGGAGTTTTTGTTGGAAGGCATTTAACTGTAAATTTACCATCTTTCATAGGTAAAGGACTGTTCAAGTTCTTTGTTTTGTTTTGTTTTGTTGTTTTTTTGAGACAGAGTTTCACTCTTGTTTCCCAGGCTGGAGTACAATGGTGTGATCTTGGCTCACCATAGCCTCTGCCCCCCGGGTTCAAACGATTCTCCTGCCTCAGCCTCCTGAGTAGCTGGGATTACAGGAATGCCTCCCATGCCTGGCTAATTTTGTATTTTTAGTAAAGACAGGGATTCTCCATGTTGGTGAGGCTGGTCTTGAACTCCCAACCTCAGGTGATCCGCCCGCCTCTGCCTCCCAAAGTGCTGGGATTACAGGTGTGAGCCACTGTGCCCAGCTACTCTATATCTTCTTGAGTGAGCTTTGGTAGCTTGTAGTTTTGTGGAATTATTCACCTTATCTAAGTTCAATTTTATATACAGGAAGTTGCTAATATTCCATTATTATCCTTTAATGTATACCTTGTGATGTCTCCTCTTTGAGTCCTAATACTGGTAAATTGTGTCTTTTCCCTTTTTTTTACTTGACCATTCTGCTTAGAGGTTTATTAAAAACTTACTTTGGTTTCTTTCCTTTTCTCTACTATATTTCTGTTCTTAATTTCATTGATTTTTGTTCATTATGATTTCTTTTGCTTCCTTTGGGTTTAATTTGGTCTCCATTTTTAGTTTCTTAGGTGGAAATTTAATTGATTTGAGGTCTTTCTTCTTCCCTAATATAAGCTTTAATGCTATAAACCTTTCTCTAAGCATGGTTTAAGTTGCATTCCATAAATTTTCATATGTTGCTTTGATTTTGATTCAATTCAAAGTATTTTCTAGTTTCCCTTGTTAACTTCCTTTTTGATCCATGTATTGTTTAGAAGTGTGTTTTATTTTTATTTATGGATTTTCCTGATATCGTTCTGTTAATTTCAAATTTAATTCTTTTGTAATTGGATAATAGAATTTTAATTCTTCCAAATTTGTTGAGGTTTGTTTTATGGCTAAGAATATAGGCTATATTGGTGAGCATTCCATATTCGCTTGAAAAGAATGTATATTCTGGTCTTGTAGGGTGGGGTGTTCCGTAAATATTAATTAGGTAAAGTTGGTTGTAGTGTTATTCTTATCTTCCAGATAGAAATTTTTTTCTGCACATTATGGATTACCAGAAGTAGAGTGTTGAGTCCACTGTTAATTATGGATGGATACGTATATTTCTCCTTACAGTTCTCTCAGTTCTTGCATTGTGTGCTGTTAAGCTCTAATGTCAGGTGCATCCATATTAAGGATTGCTATATCTTGTTGATAAATTAGCTTACTTATCATTATGGGATGTCTCTATTGCTTTCACTGTTTATTTCAAATCTATTTTGTGTGATATTTATATAACCTCTCTAGCTTTCTTTTGATTGGTATGTGCATAGTGTATCTTTTTCCATCATTTTACTTGTAATCTATCTATGTCTTTAAGATGGATTTCTCGTAGAAACATATAACTGGGTATTGTGATAATCCCAGCCTTTTAACCTGTATGTATAGACTGTTTACATTTAACATAATTATTAATATGGTTTAATTTAAGTCTGTTATCTTGCCAATTGATATCTATTTGTCTCTGACCTGTTCCCCCTTTCCTCTTTATTCCTGCTTTTAGGTTGAGGGTTTTTTAAAAATTCAATTTAACCTCTGTCATTGATGTATTAGTTATACCTTTTTATAAAAATTTAGTGATTGTTCTTGGATTTACAAGATACATCACAACCTACCTTCCCATATTATACTACTTCTCATATAGTATGAGATCCTAGCAATACAGTATATGTCCAGTTTTTCCCCTTCATCTTATATGATATTGTTATACATTTTACTTTTATATTTTTTATAATCTCTACAATACACTGCTACTGTTTTTGCTTTAAGCAGTTATCTTTTAGAATGATTAAAAATGTGAAAAAAAGATCTTGCATTGACTTCTGTTTTTGCCATTTCTGGAGGTATCCACTTCTTATGTAGGTCCTCATTTTTGTTCAGTGTCATATGCCTTCTACTTAAGGAACTTCCTTTACCATTTCTTTTAGTGCAGATATGCTGACATTGAATTATCTTAGCTTTTAATTGTCTGAAAACTCATTGTTTTGCTTTCATTTTGGGGAGATATTTCTGGGTTGTGAGGTGTGTTTTTTTTTTTTTTTTCGTTCATTACTTTAAAGATATTACTCCATTGTCCTCTGGATTGCAAGAATTTTGATGAGTAGTCTGGTGAATTTTTTATTTTAATTTTTTTCTTCTGAGGTAATATCTTTTTCCCCCCTCTGGCTGCTTTTAAGATTTTCTGTTTAACTTTGATTTTTAGCTGTTTAACTGTAAAGTATCTAGATGTGTGTTCTTTATTGTATTTATTATATTTATTTGTGTGCTTACTTGTTTATATTTATTCTGTAGGATTCTCTGAGCTTCTTGGAGCTGTGGTTTGATGACTTTATTTTTGGAGAATTCTTAGCCTTTTTTCACCCCCTGCCAAATACTGTTTCTGCCTCATTCCCCTCTCTATCCCCTTCTGCCACTAGAACTCCAGTTACATGTATATGATGCCATTGATCATATCCCAGAGCTCTCCAGCCTTCTTTCTGTGTTTTCCACCGCTTCTTTTTCCCCTTTTTTGTTGCAGTTTGGGTGATTTCTAGTGACCTACCTTCATCGATTGCTTCTTTGACTGTGTAGAGTGTTCTTATGAGCCCATCAAAGGAAATTTTAAATCTCTGATGACTTAAAAGAAATTATACCATTTCCATTTGATTCTTTCTCACATATTTCATCTTTCTGTTGAAGTTTTCCATCTGTTCATACATATTGTCTACTAAATTTTTTAGCATATCAATTGTTGTTATTTTAAACTTCCTCTCCAACAGTTACAACATCTTGGTCATCTTTCTTAGTCTGTCTCTCTTGTTTGCTTTGTCTTTCGATATGGGTTCTTCCCCCCTTTTGCTTTTTCATATGCCTTATAATTTTTGATCTACTGGTGGACATTATTGTAGAACAGTAGAGACTGAGATGGATATTAAATATTGATGTTGAGACTACTACTGTTACATTGGTATTGGGGTTTGGCAGGGAGTCATATTTGTGCATATAGAATATTCAGTACCTGTTACAGGATTTACTATTTTCAATTATTATAAAGTTTCACATTTCCATATTGTTTCCTTTTACAATACCCCAAAAATTCATCTTATCAAGGATTTCCCCTTGGAGTTGCCTACTCCTTAAATTCTACTCACCATGTCTGGAACTCTTCCTTAGTTATATCAGCTCTTGCATCAAATCACATTTGGTAGCAGGTTTGTCTTTTTCATGAGACTGATTTCTTAAAAGCAGGTACAGGGTTTTATTAGTATTTGGATATGTAGATTCTTTAACTACATTTTAGGTGTAAGGGTTTTTTTTTAAATAATTGAATTGAGTTGAGATTATTTAATGATTTTTATTCCTTAGAAACCCACACTACCCCGCCCACCAACAGGTTTTGGGAAGATTGTCTCTGTGTTTCCACAGTCAACTGTGATGTACCTTAAAAAATGTACTGGAGTAAGAAGTGAGGGCTGGCCATGGATGAATTTATGAGGAAGTTGCTTTTATACAGAGAAGACATACATTTTCTCTCCTAGTTATCCATGTATGTTTGTGTCCCTACCTCGACAAGTAAGGTTTTGAGGGAATAGCTGTCGTCATCTTCTCCAATATTCCCTTTACTACTAGCACAATGCTGGCTACACGGCAGATGCTCGTTAAATATTTCTTCACAGGATTTAATGACACTGATGGATTTTAGAAGAAGGTACTAATAGATTTACTTTTTCAGTTTGCCCCTTAAAGATTTCAAGTGGTGATAATGGTGATTTTTTTTTTTTTTTTTTTTTTTGAGAGAGTGTCTCACTCTGTCGCCAGGGTGGAGTGCAGTGGCATGATCTCGGCTTACTGCAACCTCCGCCTCCCGGGTTCAAGTGATTCTCCTGCCTCAGCCTCCTGAGTAGCTGGGACTACAGGCACGCGCCACCACACCCAGCTAACTTTTGTATTTTTAGTAGAGACGGGGTTTCACCATGTTGGCCAGAATGGTCTTGATCTCTTGACCTCGTGAACCGCCCGCCTTGGCCTCCCGAAGCGCTGGGATTACAGGCCTGAGCCACCGTGGTCAGCCGATAGTGGTGATATTATTTCATTATGGCAGGCATATCATGTGTAGCTAATAATATAGACTGCAACCAGACTTCCTGGATTTGAATCCTGGCTTAGCTACTTATCAGATCTGTTATCTTTGGCAAGTTACTTGACCTTCTTGTGCTTCAATGTTCTCATCTATACAATGGGAACAATAATAGTACTCTACCTATCTCATGGGATGATTACGATGATTAAGACAAAATGCAGTAAATGTTAGCTGCTGCATTCTACCTTAATTATTATTAACAGTGAATATTAGACAAATCCAATTTTAAGTTCTTAGAAAATAAGTTCTTTGAGTAGAAGGACTTTAATATTGGAAAGCTATCTATCAGTGTGGATAAATATAACTACTACTTCTGTATTAATCAAGGAAGTAAACACGTTTGCTTGGCATATTAACAGCAGAAAGGGGGCAGAGCTAATTAATTCCAACTTTGCTAGCAATAATGTTGTCTCTTGTGTCTTACCTTGGGAACAATCTGCCCTGTTCCTGGGGGGATAAGATCAATAGAGAAATAAATTTCCCAGATTAGCTTTCACTACAACCAAATATACTTCATCTTATAGCTTATTTTAAATTGTGTGTTAAAACTGTATTCATTCTTACCTAAAGGTAAGGCATAATATATTGCTGTTTTTATAGTGTCTCCTTTTACCACCATTATTGGTCAAAACATGTTCAATAGATGTATTTTTTGTTATCTTTTTCTTCTTTTTTTTACTTTTTTTTTTGAGACTGGGTCTCACTGTGTTGCCCAGGCATAATCATGCCTCATTGCAACCTTGACCTCCCAGGCTTAAGTAATCCTCCTGCCTCAGCCTTCCAAGTAGCTGGGACCACAGGCATGCACCACCATACCTGGCGAATTTTTTATGTTTTGTATAGATGGAGTGTCATTAAGTTGCCCAGTGTGTTCTTGATCATCTGGGCTCAAGCCATCCTCAGCCTCCGTAAGTGCTAGGATTATAGGGGTGAGCCTGTCAAGAGATGTGTGAAACAGAGAAGGGAGTCACAGAAAGGTGAGTTTAGCCTGGTAAGATATTATTTGGCAGACAGCTGTTGGGAAAATATTGTTAAGGTACAATATTTTGGATTCACTATTTTCTTTACATAACAAGAAGGGATACAAAGAACAGTTATAGAGCAAAAAGTAAACACTCTTTGCATAGCTTTGGTGCCTGTATTGCCTGCTGAACCCCATTATAAAAATAGTAGTTTGTAACATTAGAACAGTGTCCTTGTCTATACATGCAGTAGACTAATGTTTTCTTAAGTTTTGAAAGGAAATTGGTGATGCACTTGACCTATGAATCTGTGATATATTCAGTTAATGTTTTAACTACATTGATGCCAAGTATAAGGTGATAATAGCCTGACCTAAGTTGGGAATAGTGGAAATGGAGAAGAGATTGCTGTAAATGTACTTCAGAAAGCAAAATAAAACAAAAACCCGTTTTTTTTTTCTTTTATTGTACTAAAGATTGTTTCTTTGATTGTATAATGAGTGTTGGAAAAGCTTGAAAAGTAGTAAGAGGCAAGCTGCTGCACTCTTAGAGATATGTATATCCTATTTACAAGCATGTTTTAGTAGTCAGTTTCTTTGAATTATTTTCCTAAGGGTGAGGAGGTTGGAAGAGTTCAGTTTGGTATCAAGACATCTTGTTTATACTTCGGTAATAGATTTCCATTGCTTAGTGGAAAGCACACCTCCATAGGACTGTGCAGAAAATTTCTGCTGACAAGGAGGTTTGCTTAAAGCATCTCACATATAGTCTTTAGAGACCACTAGTATCTCATGTTTTTGTGTTTTACAAATATAGGCCTTCTGCAGTTTTTCATTCCTCATGGATGGTGGCCAAACTTAGGATTGGTTATGAGTTCCTGTCTCATGTTTCTCTTAGCCTTTAAGTTTTTTTTTGTTTGTTTGTTTGTTTTGAGACAGAGTCTCACTCTGTCGCCCAGGCTGTAGTGCAGTGGTGTGATCTCGGCTTACTGCAACCTTCCACCTCCCAGGTTCAAGCATCTCTCTTGCCTCAGCCTCCTCAGTAGCTGGGATTACAGGCGTAAGCCACCATGCCCGGTTAATTTTTGTATTTTTAGTAGGTATGGGGTTTTCCCCCATGTTGGTCAGGCTGATCTTGAACTCCTGACCTGGTGATCTGCCTGCCTCGGCCTCCCAAAGTGCTGGGATTACAGGCGTGAGCCACCGCACCTGGCCTTTTCTTTTCTTTTCTTTTTGAAATGGAGTCTTGCAGTGATGTGATCTTGGCTCACTGCAACCTCCACCACCGGCTTCAGGTGATTCTCCTGCTTCAGCCTCCTGAGTAGCTGGGATCACGGGCACACACCATCATGCCCAGCTAATTTTTATATTTTTAGTAGAGACGGGGTTTTACCATGTTAGCCAGGCTGGTCTCAAGCTCCTGACCTCAGGTGATCCACCCACCGTGGCCTCCCAAAGTAGATTTTTTTTTCTTTTTAATGGGGGCCTTGCTATGTTGTCTAGGTTGGTATCCAACTCCTGGGCTCAAGTGATCCTCCTACCTCAGCCTCCAAGTAGCTGGGATTACAGGTGTGCATCACTGTACCCAGCAAGAAATTTTTTTATTATAGAAAATGTCTTTCCTTTTGTTTTGTTTTGTTTTTGAGGTAAAGTCTCACTATCACTCCGTTGCCCGGGCTGGAGTGGAGTGCGGTGGCGTGATCTCAGCTCACTACAACCTCCACCTCCCGGGTTCAAGTGATTCTCCTACCTCAGTCTCCCAAGTAGCTGGGATTACAGGCGCCTGCCACTATGCTCTGCTAATTGGTTTGAACTGAACATTCATTGGTGATTGTTGCCTAAATAATTATTTCACTATTGCTACATTTTAAGAAGAGCAAACTTTCATTTTGTTAATAAGTGACATGGAAAGTTTTTATTAAAAAACTCTTTTTTTAAAATGTGAGGAAATTCTGAGGTGTCTGAGAAATCCATTTATTCACTATGCGCTATACCTTTTTCTGTGATTATGCCTTGTAAAAGAAGTGTCATTGTGATAGATAAGAATGTTTAAAAGTTGTATTTTGCTAAATTAAGTGCCCCCTATTTGTTTTTGAATGTGTTGTTTTTAAACAGTTTTATGGTAACAGATTTTGATCTGGAGTCGTGTTTCTGCATTATGCATTTGTGGTTTTTGTCTACATTGGGGAGGGTGGGGGACTTGCTCCTCAACCAGGGAAAATAAAATGCTAAAGTTTATTTGGTTGAGGAGTATGAATCATGGTAGAGACTGAAATCCATATAGGTCATTTATTCTCACTGCTGTTATCACATATTTTGTCTGTAACCTAGGATGGCTATTGTTTAAATATCAGTATTTAACCTTTTATAGTATTTTCTATGTGCCAGACACGGTACTTTGTAATTTGCATCTACTAATTTATTTAATCCTCATATGATTGTCATGTTTTGTAGATGAGAAAACTGAGGCAAGGAGGTTAAGTGATTTACTCTGGCCATGTGGCTAACAATTAGCAAGGGCTAAGATGTGGACCCAGACAGCTGATTATAGGATTTGTACTACAAGAGAGGGAGAGAATGAATTGTCTCGTGTCTCTATTTCTAGAAAAGTAACTCAAGTGTACTGTCCCACTAGCCTTGGAAGATAATCTGTTTATTCAACATCCAGTAATCTACACATGTATTTGCTTTATTATGTTTGCTACACATATATTTATTTTGTTTACACATATGCGTAGTGTGTGTAGACACACACACACACACACACACACACACACACTGCATGTCCACCTAAAGGAGCAAATATTTAGGGTTTTCCCTTTGGAAAGTCCTTCTTAATGTGTAACTTTTTTTGAATCTCTTTACTTGACCTTAGAGCAGAAATAGCCCCCAAATTCTGTAGGAGAATCTTTGAGGTCAGAGTAGATGGAAAAATCAAGAGAAACCTAGCAGACAGCTTGAGGTCACAGATTCACAAAGGATACCACTCTGACCCTTGGACTCGTTGGCACTGAAGTTAAAGCTGCTTGTTACAAAGCAGCCACCCAGATAAATCTTAGCTATATATTTTCAGGCTATTTTTGGAGCAGAAAGCCAAATAGCTGGTATCCAATACCAAAGAAACAATTTTTCACGTTCTCCAAATCATGATAAATAGCGGCCACAAGTCTCTGATTATAGAACCAAGCCAGGAGGTACTGTAGAGACTGTCTTGTTCTAAGTTTATTTCTGCCATCTCTTTGCTTAGTGATTTTTCTTTTTTTTAGTTGAAGTAATGTGTCTTATATTTTAACAAATTCTTAAGTAATTCTCTTTCCTTCCTTTTCTGTCCCTCATTCTGTTTTTACTTTAGCATGTGTATTTATTCTACCAAATGTTAGTTCAGATGGGAGTTGTAGATAATTTGAGCAGGCATGTTTTTCACAAAAAAGTTAACCACCTTTCTCTTTCTTTCTCTGTTTTTATGTTTGGATTGTGCTTCTTTTGTGTTGGTCTGATAAGAGGTTAATTTGTGTGGATAAGAACATGACTAGATCCTCAAGAATCTGGACATTATAATAACAATCTGATGGTTTGAATAGTTTGATGTTATTGATAGGGATAAAATGGAAAAAGATGAGGGAACATCCTCAGGTCTGGTTCTTACTGAGATGTACTCATCTTGTGAGTTTGAGTCTGTATTTGAAGTTTCCTTTTTTGTAGGGGGGAGACAGAGTCTCGCTCTGTTGCCTAGGCTGGAGTACAGTGGTGCGATCTCAGCTCACTGCAACCTCTGCCTCCTGGGTTCAAGTGATTCTTGTGCCTCAGCCTCATGAGTAGCTGGGACTACAGGTACATGCCACCATGCCTAGCTGATTTTTATATTTCAGTAGAGACAGGGTTTCACCATGTTGGCCAGACTGGTCTCCAACTCCTGACGTCAGGTGATCTGCCCACCTTGGCCTCCCAAAGTACTGGGATTACACGCGTGAGCCACCGCGCCAGGACTGTGTTTGAAGTTTCAGGTGGCCTGTGCCAGTGGTAAACCTTAACAGTAAAGGCCCCCAGGGATTGATTCTCTACATATATAGTGGGGATGGGCTTAAAGGCAACATGTTTCTTACTTTTACTTATTCTGTTTACAGATTCGAATATTGATGCTGTATATTGTTTTGGTAATGATTATTACAGGATTAATTTTCTTCACGTATAGAGAATTTCTTCAGGTACCTAACATGTTTTGGTAAAGATATTTGTGTCTTCTCACAAAAACATTTCCTGAATCATTTTCCTGACTTCTCTGCAGCTTTTCCTTTTTAGTAAATTTTGCTTGAAGAAAAAAAAGAATTAATTTTTCTTATATATTAAAAGAAGCTTTCTTTTTCACCTAGAGAATAGATAACTCAGTAAATAGAGATCATATTACTGTTTCTTCAGAAGAATTCATTTTGCAGAGTTTTTTTTCATGGTATGTAGTTTTAGGTAATGAGTCATAGAATTATGGGATTTTATGGCATAGAGTCTTTAGAAAGGGAATTTTTTTTTTGGCTTCACTTTATAGTTGAAAAAAAAAAGAGTTGATTCTTTAGTTTCATTAATGACTGTCCTGTATAGCTTCTCATGTTGGTTGTTGAGTGAGGTGACCAGCTCCTCAGTGGGACAAACCATACAATGAAAGGGAGAAATGTGAGAAATGATTGGATTTGGTGTTGTAGAAATTCAAGATGAATAGTATGTTGGACATATTAGCACAATTCTAGGTGCATTAATGGAGACAGGATAAATATGAGGTCTACTTCTGTGGCGGTTTTTTTTGTTGTTTTTGTTGTTGTTGTTTTCTGTTGGGGTCGGTTCCAGTGTGATACCGAACTGTCCTCTGGAAGGTTGACTTCTCATGTCTGGTCTGTGTGAGTGGACGGGCCCTCCCTTGGCACCAGTCCCTTGAGTATGCAGTTGCAGCCAGTTGGTATTCACTTGGTATTCATGACATGAACCATAGCAAGTGCATACAAAGAAAGCTTGAGGTTTCTTATCACAAAGTTATTGATGTTTGTATAAATATATATTTTAACTGGCCATCTTATTGTTACTGGTGGAGGGTGTCCAGGTTCTTGGTGTTTTAACAAAGAATTGAACAAAATGTACAAATGAAGCAAGAAAAGAATGAAACAACAAAAGCAGAGATTTATTGAGAACAAAAGTACACTCCACAGGGTGGGAGCAGGCTGAGCGTAGGGGCTCAAGGGACCTGTTACAGAACTTTCTGGGGTTTGAATATCCTCCAGAGGTTTCCCATTGATTACTTGATGTACACCCTATGTAAATGAAGTAGTAGCCTGCAGTCACTTCAGTGAAGTGAAGTTACAAAGGTCCCATTCCTGTGCAAACACCTGATTGGTTGGGGAAAGCAACCAATCAGAGGCTAAAGTGAAGTTACAAAGTTACACTCCTATTCAGATAACTGATCAGTTTCTCCTCTGCCACAGGGAAAGGAGGGGGCTTTGCAAAGGGTGTAGCCTCCGATCCTTTTGTTTGTGTGGAAAGTTGGAGTTTTCCTTTGGTTTTAGCTGTAGGTGTGAATCGTCCTTAGGTTCTCTGCCTCAGGTTCCCTGCCCCCAGACCCTGTTTTCCTACCTCATTATAAACTCTCTTTCTTGGTTCTCATGGTTTTCAAGTCGTTTCTTAAGGGCTTACAAGATAAAACAGCCACATCATATATAAATAATAATTTTGTGTTTTTCTTTCCAGTATGTATTATCTCATAATCGTTCCCCATATTCTTTAGGCTGTCCAGAGTAACACTGATCGCTGACATTTTTGTCTTGGTCCCAGCTTGTTAACGGGAGTGCCTTTAGCGTTTCATCATAAGGTTCGACTTGATTTTGATGAGTATTTGTGAGGGTTCATGCTACTTTAACCTGATGAAGTACCTTAGTTCAGCTTTGACTTTGTAAATTAAGGAGTATACGGAACATGGAAGGTTCAGGAGAGAGCAGAAAATGTATGAATGACTAAATAATACCCAAGTAGAGAAGCTAGGAACCTGGTATATTTATCTTAGAGAAGAAAAAACTAGGGGATGATTTCATTATCTCTAAGTATAGGTAGAACCCACGCTGGCATTTTGAAGCTCCCAGATCATCTTTGAGAATGAAAAAAACAGTTCATTTTTTTCCTTTGGTAAACTTTTTATTGTACAATAACATACAAAGAAATACATAAAATTTAAATTTTAGATTGTTTGCCACTCCCTCGCCCCACCCCCTGTCCTTCTCTTCCTTCCTCCCCCCACCCCCGCTTCCCTTCCCTCTTCCTCTCTCCCTTTCCAGTATAGTGATAGCTAAAATAACATTTGCTTGCCTGAGGGCATTGCCGACCTGCATTTAGGAGAAAGTTAGATCCACTATTTATCTGAACATTGAGTGATGGGCCCTTGTTTTTACCCATGTGCTTATAAGGATCAGGAATCCACTCTTGCCGTTTTCCATGTGGTCTATAAAGGCCCACAGCTGGAGTTAGTTTGCTGGATCTGGGGGCTGCAGTAGCCCTTACCTGAGTTGATTTCTCTAGAGCTGCCTTATGGTCAGAGACCCCTCCTGTGGTGAAACGTAGAGTGAACTACCCATGTTTTCTTTGTCTTCACTTCCCATCCTTGCTTACTTTATGAAATAGATTGTCAAACTTTCATTGATATTATAGTCTCTTAACTCGCATGGCTCTTAGGTTTTTAAAGCTTAGGTCTTGATGTTTGTTTTTGTTTTTTCTTTTTGCATTGTTCTCCAGTTACTTGTGTGCTAGTCTTATCTTCCTTACTAGATCATAGGTCTTAACCCTCTTTCTTGGGTCACAGATATTTGTATCACTTACTCCTAATTTGAAACTTCCAGAATTTAGCTCTTCCTAGTCAGTTGGTCTGGATGTTTAAATGGTTTAATCACAGTGATCTGCAATACTGTTTTCCCAGTTAGGGTTGTCGTGTAACATAATACATTAAGGCTAAAAATCATGGAAAATGAGACTTTAGGTTGCATAAAATAGGTAATTCTAATGTCAAGATCTTCATTCATTCATCAGATAGTTATAGAGCTCCTTCTGTGTGCAAGGCAGTATACTAGGTAATGAAATGTAGTGGTAATGAAAAGTATGACACTGCCTCAAACTTCATAGAATTTAGAAGAGTTTAGTGAAAGGTCCTTAATCTCTTCTAGATTGGTAGTAGTAGAAGGGTCTTGGCCTGGCGCGGTGGCTCACGCCTGTAATCCCAGCACTTTGGGAGGCCAAAGTGGGTGGATCACAAGGTCAGGAGATCGAGACCATCCTGGTTAACACAGTGAAACCTCGTCTCTACTAAAAGCACAAAAAATTAGCCAGGCGTAGTGGCGGGCGCCTGTAGTCCCAGCGACTCAGGAGGGTGAGGCAGGAGAATGGCGTGAACCTGGGAGGCGGAGCTTGCGGTGAGCCGAGCTCATGCCACTGCACTCCAGCCTGGGTGACAGAGCGAGACTCTGTCTCAAAAAAAAAAGGGTCTTTATTATTATTATAGTGTCCTGGGTGCAGATCTAAGCTCTCCTAGTTATTAAAGTTGAATAATTTAAGGAAATTATTTATACTCTGAATGGGATAAGAGAGCCTTTTCTCCAGGGTTAGGGTTCAGATTTAATTGGTAAAGGTGTGGTTGTAGCCCATTGGGTGGCAGAGGAGTTTCCTGATTGCCTGGGCCAGAGTTAATACACAGTTGCCGAGCAAGCAAGAAACCAAACCTGGTGGGTAGGCATGCAGAAGGGAGTTGGGTGCCACTGTGGGTACACGGTGCAGAGGCCTGCAGAGTCCGCATTGGGAAGGCCGTGTTAAATAACCCTTCAGGGTCCAGATGAGCCAGGCCTGGTAGGTAGTCATGCAGAGGGAAGTGGTAGATGGCCTCCTTTTAGGAGGGCTGCAGGAAACAACTGTCTGGGATAAAAGCCAGCAGAGGCCATCAGGAGGCTATTGTGTGTTTAAGGCCTGGAGTCCCTGCTGTCCGTGTCTACAGGAGCACAGAAAGGTGGTCACCAGGCCTGGAGTGGTCACTGAGGGAGCACGTGCTTTGTACTTTGTGCATGTGGTAGGCAGAACACTACCATATATCCCCACATACTCACACTAGACCTTGGAGCAGGAGCAAGAACAGCAAAAGCACAGCACTTTTGAACCCAAAAGACAAGCTCCCTTCCTGCGTTGTCCCTCCAGCTCCCTCTGCTGACCAGGTTTAGCATCATGTGCTCTGTAAAGGTGAAATTCTGGAGAGTCCAGTCCATTATTACAGAACTGGTACTGAAGGGTGAGTTTGGAGTTAAAAGGCAATAAATTGATAACTGGCACAGAAGCCAAATGTAAGAGTACTGACTAAGTAATAGCCAAGAACAAGAATACAGATTACATAATTCCACTTTTATAAGGCACAGGTTAAACTAATCTAATCTACACTGTGAGAAGTCAGGCTATTGGTTACTTTTGGGGAAAAGCAGTATTGAAAGGAGTATGGATTTGTAGTGCTAATGTACTGTTTCTGAATGGGGATGCTGGTTACACAGCTGTGTGCAGTTTGTGAAGAGCTGTGCTTTCTGTTATAAACATCTATTATATTTCATTAAGATTATGACATAACCTGATTCAAAAAGTAAAAGCTTCAAGATCCAGTCTAGAATAGAGGAAATATAATCCAGGATATCTCATTCTTTTTTTTTAAATGTTTGAAAACCATTTGAAGGTTGTCTAACTTAATGTCTAAAAATAGATACCTAATTCATTCAACAAAAATATTAATGGCCAAGGAGTTTGAGACCAGCCTGGCCAACATGATGAAACCCATTTCTACTAAAAATACAAAAATTGGCCAGGTATGTTGGCGGGCACCTGTATTCCCAGCTGCTTGGGAGGCTAGGGCAGGAGAATCTCTTGAACCCAGGAGGTGGAGGTTGCAGTGAGCCGAGATCGCGCCATTGCACTCCAGCCTGGGTGACAGAGCGAGACACTGTCTAAAAAAAAAAAAAAAAAAAAAATTAATGTCCGGACTTCCTTATGTTTGGTATCAAATTTGGTAACTCTGAGGCCTTCAGTAGAGCAAGTTATACTTCTTCATTTTGCTGTCGTTCTTCTTATCAAGTCTTTTTTTTTTTTGAGGCAGAGTCTTGCTCTGTCACCCAGGCTGGAGTGCAGTGGCCGGATCTCGGCTCACTGCAAGCTCCGCCTCCCGGGTTTACGCCATTCTCCTGCCTCAGCCTCCCGAGTAGCTGGGACTACAGGCGCCCGCCACCTCGCCCGGCTAGTTTTTTGTATTTTTTAGTAGAGACGGGGTTTCACCATGTTAGCCAGGATGGTCTCGATCTCCTGACCTCGTAATCCGCCCGTCTCGGCCTCCCAAAGTGCTGGGATTACAGGCTTGAGCCACCGCGCCCGGCCCTTATCAAGTCTTTAAGCAGCAACTTCCAAGCTTTTTTATGGCCTCCCAGATACCTCTTTGTTCTTCGTCTAAATAAAATATCACTGCTGTCTTCTGTAAGTGTTGTCTTTGCTTTTATCTTTGTCATGATACATCTTTCTCGCAGCTGACAAATCACCAGACCTCCTTTTTCTTCACTAAGAGATTTGGAAACCCACTGTAACTCCCATATAGGAGTTAATGATAACGACAACTGTAGGCTTTGGTTTGGGAACTAACTGGTGGTGATAGGAGAGACTCAGTTTGTGGCTTTTAAAAGCTTTAAGCAGAAGCAGTTCAGTACTGTTATTTGTTCAGGAGTAGGTAACTCTGGGAGCAGAAGTTAAGGAATCTACCAAGTTAGTGGTTAAACCTGAATCTGAGGGATGGCTATGGAATCTAGAAAGAGTTCATGTTCACAGAAAGCAGAGGTTGTTAAGAAACTCTGGCTAATTACACTATGGACAGAATTTAGGGTGAATTTGAAAGTGGAGCTGGCTGCTTAAAGCTCAGTTGTTAAAGTGAGTCACATTAGTCTAATTCCACTTTCATGGACAAAGCTTGGTATCTCCCAGTATATAGCGTATGAAGTTGTTTTTGTGCTTTGAATAGTTGGTGATATTCTTGTACATAGAGAGGATTTGGCCAGGGCAAGAGTTACTGCAAACATATCACAGAAAGCTGAGAATCTAGAATGATTCCCTTGCAAAAATTATTTCCTTATAATCTTTAACCCTTAAGTCATTTGGAGGTGAAGGAAGAAAACAGCGTAAGTGGTGAAATTAGCCAGTGGGCCCTTCACATATAAATTCATTCCACCTACTTGCCCAACCAGTATATGTGTGCTGTACTTACATTATTGGTCTGTCCTAGATACTGGAATACGGTGCAGTCCCTTGGCCCTCTGAGTGTTACTATTTTATATTCCTCTCTTTGAGGGCCGCCTGCATCACTTGTCTGTGATACTCAGCCTTGCACCAACTCCTTAAGGATTTTGATGAACCTTTAAGAAGTGATACTTGGATTTCATATTCAACCTAACGAGAGTTTCCTGACTTTTAATTTATTTCATTTTATTACTCGTCTGGGCTTGTACTGCCACCAGTAAAGACTGTCGTTTTCAAATTTAACATCTTGAGGAAAGGTGCCTGTGATTGAAGATACAAGTCTCATTCTGCACATGTATTCTAGAGTGGCAGTTTGGAAATTTGCTGTACTCCAAACTGGTCATCTGTATCTAGAAAAACCTTAAATCATGCCATTGCAGCTGGTTCTTAGTGCTTGGACTGATGATGGAAGGGTACATTGGAACAGGTAACATAAGTACAGTAGTCCCTCAGTGTCCGTGGGGGATTGGTTCCAGGACACCCACCCCATGCCAGAATTTGAGGATGCTCCAGTTCCTTACTTAAAATGGCATAGTAATTGCCTGTAACCTACTGACATCCTCCCATATACTTTAAATCATCTCTGATACAGTATAAATGCTATGTAAATAGTTGTTGTACTGTATTTTTAAAAGTTGTATTTTTGTATTAAAAATTTTTTTGCCTTATTATTAAATATTTTTGATCTGTTAATTCTGAGGATGTGGAGGGCTGACTGTATAAACAGGAGGTGATACATGATAAGAAGTTAAGTTTATGTTATAAAATGGTTATTTTTTGATCTGGATATTGGTACTATTTACCAAGAAACAAACAGACTTTACTCTGTGATTCTTGTGCTCATTCTGTGCATGAATTCTGTCATCTCTCAGACCAGTCCCCCTAAAATAGTGCCCCATGCCAATCTGAAAACTTCACTTTTAGGCAAACAACTAGTTTTATTTAGATATTAGAAATCAGTAGTTTTAACAATACGTGGTTTGCTAATGTAGTATAAATTTAAAGTAGGTGACCAAGTCTGTACCAGTTTGTAGGCAAATTAAATGAATGGCATATGGTGTAGATGGTGTTAACAGATTTTTGTCGATTAGCTTAAGACAGCCTAAAGTGGCCTCCTAAGTATTCTGCTTATAGCCTGCAGTTTCTGCTTTTAGTGTACTATAGCCAGATTGGGAGAACCAGGACATTTTTTGTCTGTTTGGCAGGAGGATCCTATTGCCAGCCACCTGCCTCATCATTCACCCAGAGCTTTCTGTTTGCTTTTGCAAGGAGAACTTTTCCCATACCTCTTGGTCACCATGTGCTGTGTCCTGCTTTATGTATTTTCCCCAACAGACTAGTTTTACGTGTACCTCAGTACTCCCTTCCTCTTAGGCTTCTAGGAGGGGGGAATTGGAAGTGAGAGAGGATTAAGAACTGCTTCTTGTCTTTGAAAAATCGGGGTTTAAAACTATTCTCAATTTATATTAAACAAAAATTCTCAGACCCTAAGGAAAGTGCAGGAGGTGCCAGAGTTGAACAGCTTTTAGGAGGCAGAAATGACTGTGGAAGCCATCAGGGTGCCATATCCTTCTCGGTTTGCAGAGGCAATTTGATGTAGGATGTGGAAGTAGGTTTTAGCATTTCATTCGTAAAACCTGAATGGAAGGAATTTGTGTCAGATTCAGCATCCATTATTTGTTTTCTCTTTAAACAAAGGAAAAAAAAACACTTTGGAAAAATATTGGGTTTTTAAAATTTTTACTTTAATACAGCAGATTTATAGAAATAGGGGAAAGCCCATCTTTTTATTGCTAGGAATTCCACAGATTTAGTTGAACTATTTTCCAATTATAGATTGACTTGCCACTTGGGCTGACTCTTCTGTTTTCTGTAGATTGAAGAGTGCTGAGCCTGGGCAACCATAAATATATGATTTTTCTTTTATTATCTCAAAGTGAAAACTTTTCTCTGCTAAGTATTGTCTGTTATGATTTTGTTAATGTGTTTACTTTGTTTCCCTGCCATCTTGGATAGCTATCAGTTAAACTTTGTTCCTTACCATAAATTGATCCAAAACAATTTTGTTTAACAATTCAGAATTCAAATGGAGGGCTATATGAATGTAGATAAAGAATTTAAACAGAATTATGTACAGTTAAATCCCTCAAGATTTTATGTATGTTTAATTATCATATGAATTATTTGTTTGAAATATTTTATTTCCTTGTATGTAATATTATCTGAAGTATCCATCTATCTTGTCTTAAAATGTGCTTATATGGTCCTTTTAAATGACAGTTTTATCAAGCTGTTTTAATTGCTTTCTGTGTACTTCACCCATGGATTGAAACCATCCTCTGCTACAGCCTTGCCTTTTTACTTTTATTCTTTTTTCTCTTTACATATTTCCTCAGAATATTTTGGATTTTTAGCCATGTAGAGTATGATTTTCAATGTTTGTCTCCATCCAGTCGCTCATGCTATATAGATACCTGCGTAGTTACAGCGAGAGGTTTAGGAGTCTGTGAGCCTACCTCATAGCAGCCTTGTGTTCCTTCAGGGAGTGTCAGTCAGTCTTCCTGGGTTGGAGTCCACATCCAGCAAGGTCATTTTGTCTGTGACCTTGTTGAGCCCTGTGATCACAAAATTAGCTCCTTGGCATGCTGGTAAGCAGCAGAACTGAGCAGAGCCCAGGCACATTAGGAGTTTCACGTGGGAAGAGCATTTGACTTCTCTCCTCCTGTGTTCTGGGATGAGCTGATAACAAATGCTCACTCTCTTTTTTTTCATCAGTACCTGAACCACAAGCCACCATGGATGTGCACCTTGATATCTACTTGGGAATCAGGAGAGTGTACATGACAACAGTAAGGGAAGCAGCAGCACAGGAGACAGGCAAGGCCACCACTACCTTTGCCAGAACTACAGTGACTCTTGTTACACAACCAAGGTGCCATGCTTAAGTCTCCCCCAGGGTGGTGGTCTTCTCCCTTTCCAAAAACTTAACAGCTGTCCCTGAGCCTGTTCCTGGGGTATACAATCATAAACAGTGTGTGTATGCCTGTCCCAAGTGGCCAGTGATGGTCATCAGGCTAGACACAGTGACCCAAGAGTTATAGCTTGACCCTTGATAAGGGGGACCCAAGTGCTGGCTGGTTAAGGCACTGTGTTGTTGCCACTTTACAGGCAGGAACCTCAGAGAACACCCACCACACATAGGCCAAACCTGATGGTGCATCACACCAGGATACAGTTAACAACAGAGTCTCATCTTGGGGACAAGTGCCTTTTAGGGTGGGAAGAGATGACAACATCTAGCAAAGACAATTAAGAGCTGTGTAGGCCATAGTTCATGCCCACCAGCAATTGGTGGTTCTGTCCCATGTAATCTTCACCATATAATGGAACTAGTTAGTTAGCTAAGATAAATAAGTTGAAACTAACCATGTGTCCTTGGTCACAGTTGGGCCCTCTTGTTCATGATGCCATTTGCTTTAGTTACTTACTATTCACTCCATTTGTGTGAGATTCCTGACACAGGATTACAGGGATGACCAAGCACAGTGCACCTAACACTGGGCAGATGAGATCAACAGCAGTTTATTGTTCACATACACTCATATCCTGCAAGAGGAGACACCACACACCACACAGCACACAGGGCTACACAGGGATTGTACTTGGGAAAAGGGTGAACATCCAGGGTCTGTGGGAGGCAGACTTTGTAGTATCAAGAGGACGGGGTGACCCCTGGTTCCCATGGAAGGATGTGATTGGCTTGCATGAGTAATTCTACAGGCTGGCAAGAAATGGAGATCCTCTACTTGGGCATAAGAAGGAACTGCACATGGTCCCCTCAGTAAGGATGGTGGTTTGGTTAGGGGACCTTATCCACAGGAGCAGAGTGAGGAAGGGAACTAGTGGATAGACCATTGGAGGTCTTTCCAATTTCAGATACCAAGGCAGCACATAATATTGGGCCTGAATTTTAGGCTTTACACCACACAAACCATTGTATGGGACTTTGAAGACTTTTTTCCTTTCCCCCCAAAGCTAGTAGTTATCCCTTCCTTCACTGTCTCACTGCCCCTTCATTTCTCCCCCTACCTACTGTGTAATAAGTACTAGAAAATGCAGTCTGTCAGGGAAAGTGCATGGCATAGTGATTGCACGGTTGAGTTTCAGCTCAGGTCTTTTTCCAGGGTAGAGGTCCTCCAACCTGGCTGTCTGTTAGAATCATCTGAGAGAGTTTAAAAAATTATGTGGGGTCTCACCTCAGACCAATTAAATTTGAATCTTTTGGAGATGGGAGTGAATTTTTTTTAGTGTGGTTCAGCCATTATTGAGAACTGCTTCTCATGGATGTCAGCAAGGTCACCGTGTCTAAAACCAAATGCGTTGTCTTAGTCCATGGAACCAGCTCTTCCCATTGACTGTTTTTCCCTTTTAATGGTACTAATATCATCTTCCCAGTCTTCCAGGCTAGAAAAGTTAGTATTCTCTTTGTACTTGTTCTCCCACTTTCCATGGAATGATATTTATCATTGGTCCGCCTTTGTTAATTTCATTTCATCTTTACTGCTGCACTTCCAGACTGTTGTAATTTATTCGTAGAATACCTTTCCAACCTCTGCCCACTCTCTGAGTGCCCCAAATAGAACATTTCCAGTCCTGATCTCTCACTTTATTATTTTCATTTCTCTACAAGGCAGCTTGATGTAGTATTAAGGTAGGTGAATTGGAATTCAAGAAATCTAATTCTTATACTTCTGAGTCAATGTGAAGCTTTGGGCAGATCATTTGACAACTCCCACCCTAAGTTTCGTTATCTTAAGATAAAAGGATTACATTTTCTGAGCCTTGGATTCTTCCTCCTCACTGTGACTCAGTCTTCACTGTTCCTTCAAACTTAGCCTGTCTGTAATAGAACTCATCCATCTACTTTTCCAAAAGTTACGTCTTTCTCATGCCCTGATGTCTCTTGCCAATACCAGCATTCTACCATTTTAGACCACTGAAAAAGAATCCAGCTGGGCACGGTGCCTTATGCCTGTAATCCCAGCACTTTGGGGGGCCGAGGTGGGTAGGTCATGAGGTCAGGAGTTCAAGACCAGCCTGACCAACATGGTGAAAACCCATCTCTACTAAAAATACAAAAATTAGCTGGGTATGGTGGTGGGCACCTGTTATCCCAGCTACTCAGGAGGCTGAGGCAGAGAATTGCTTGAATCTGAGAGGTAGAGGTTGCAGTGAACTGAGATCGTGCCACTGCACTCCAGCCTGGGTGACAAGAGTGAGATTCCGTCTCCAAAAAAAAATCCGTTATCTTCATTTTCTTGGACTCCGTGGCTTCTCTTCTGTTTTATTTGCGCGCCTGCTGTTTACTGTTACTTCTACCTGGGTATGACTTGCTGGTCTTCTTGGACCCCAAGCCTGCCCTACGTAGTCCTACCTGATGAATCTTTATATCAAACAAACTTTGATAATTTTTGTCCTTTTCTCAGAAATCTTCAATTAATGGCTCTCCATTACATAAAAGATTCAATTCAGACTGCCTAGCCAGGCATTTTGAGAGTCTCTCTCTATCACTTATCTCCAGCCCCAAACTTCACCTGCCTTTGCTGATTCCTCTTCACCTGTTGGTCACCCATTGTACATGTTAGGTGTTTAGAAAACAATTTAGTTGAATTACTCATTAACTTTGGATTAACATATTCTTTAAATAAGATTTTTTAAAAAACTGTTAACTTTTTTCACACAGAAAAATGTCCTCTTTCTGGTGAAGAATTCTTTCAGTTCCAGCAAATGCATACCGTTGTGTAACGAACATCACAGTAAAGATATAGAACAGTTCCATCATCCCTAAAATTCTCTTTATAGTTGACCCTCTCCTGTCCCCAACCCCAACCACTGTTATGTTTTTTGTTCCTACAATTTTACCTTTTCTTGAATGTCATATAAATGAAATCATACAGTATATAGACTTTTCAGTTTGTCTTCTTTCACTCAGCATAATGCATTGGAGATTCATCCATGTTGTGTGTATAAGTGGTGTGTTTTTTTTTATAACTCTGTTTTTAAAATACCCCCAAGAGGGAGTTTACATTGGGAGTTGTGAGTTTTTTGTTTCTTATCTGCTATTTTGGAAAACGAGAAGAGAAAATGTCATCTAGATCATTTTTAGTGCCCCAAAACATGTTTAAGCTATTTTGTAGATGGTGTCTCATTTCAGTGTTGACAGAATAACTTCTTGTTTTTAGCCCATGTGTCAGTCTTATATGATTGGCTTTTGTACCAGGTCTGTAAATGAAGAAACGGAGACCCAGGGAGATCAAATAAATTGCCCAAATCACACATCCCTTGTGTTCAGAACCTAGATATCTTCACTCCCAAGTCTACAGGTAGTGTTGTTCTACCCCAAAAGGCATTAAAATGTGATAAGTGAAAAGGTCTTGTGTTGCTGGTGAGGCCTCTTGAGACTTAATATGTGAGTGTTGTTTGTAAAATCCTTTGTCTTCCCCCATAAGATTATAACTTGAATTTTCAGGGCTCTGAAGCTTGAATGGGCTTGGCTGTCAAGAAATTGGTTTATTCAGCCTGTGTTCACAGCTGTGTTCATTCCTGATCTGGGTCAATTGACAGTATGGCATAGGGTCCAACAACAACAAAAAAGTACAGTCAGATTTTACCTTACAATGTGATATATGATAGCTCTAGAAGGGCCTGGCTACTTGCTTCTACTGCTCTTCTTAATAGTAATTCTAATCAAGCTAACTGATTTTTATTAGCAGATTAGGATTTAGAAATGATTTTTTTCTGACCAACGAAGATGAACTGGAGTTGGTATTTCTCTTCTTGAATTGTGTGAATGTGCCTCACTCATCATGAAAATCAAAGAGTTTGGCCATGTGACCTCCGAGATCCCATTCAGTTCTGATTGTGTGAATGCGGTATTGAAGTATTTCTGGACTATAGAAAGCTTCCTTAGTTTATACCTTTATATCATCTCAGGTAAAACAGATTATAGGAATTATAGCAACATAAGATACTACTTCAAGTTAATAGTAATTAGTTTGAATAGATTACAGGAATTATAGCAACATAAGATACTACTTCAAGTTAATAGTAATTAGTTTGAATAGTCAGAGGAGATTCATTCAGTGAGTAAAAGTCTTGTTATTCAGCAGTTGGCCCACAGGAAGTTTCTCAGAATGGACTTTCCTAATACTCTTGGTTCAGTAGTGAGAGTTTCTTAGGAAGTTGTTGTCACTCTTACTACTGATTTTTGTCATCTCCTCACAGACAAGGATTGAAATCACTACTGTTGATTTGCCTTTTGGCTTATATTACCCACATGCAAGGTAACAGAGCTTTTACTTCAGAATTAATTCATTGAATGTTTAAAACACTTTTTTTGAGGAGTAGAGTCTTAATATTAATGATGGTAATGCATCCTTTCAGACTAGCCAAGCACAGAGCTTTCTCACTTTGGAAGTGATGACAGTACTAGTGCCTTCTCACAAGTAATATTTGGCAGATATTTTAAGTTAAGTGTTCACATTTTTGGAGAGATGGATTTTTCGTCCAAACTTTATAGCTGTGTGTGTGATCCTTCTCTTTTGACCCACTATTGATAAATCCCTATATACTATTAGTATATTTACTAATTTATCAAATACTATGCTAATATTAATTAGACAGTAGTCATAATAGATATGGTCCCTCTCCTTATGGCCCTCTTTTAATCTGACAGATATGGATACTTTTTGATATGCAGTCTTGAGTTTAAGGTGATAGGTTTTCGCTGCCTGTAGTAGAGAACGTCAGGAATTCGCCTATACAGACTTTATTTGGCCTGACTTACATGCAAAAGATAAATTTTCACAGAAGTTGATCTACTTTACAAATTGCCGTATGTTTCAAAGAAAACTTTTGGGCATCTAAAAGAATTCATAGATACAAAAAAAAAAAAAATCAAACCCTCAGTATATTTTGCTGCTCTGTCACCTTTAAGGCAAAAATACTTTCTCAGCCAGAGCTTGAATATATGAGAAATCCTTAAAATTGTTACAGAAGCCTTTCCTTCTTAGTTTGAGTATTCTGGTTGTGCAGAAATGTTTCCACTGGACCACAAGGTCATCTTTGAAAGAAAAGAGTAACCATTTGTCATTTGAATACCCTTCTGTTGTTGGTTAGTTGACATGAGTTTAGGAGACTATAAAAATAAAATATCAGAGCACACTCAAAAAAGAATTATTGACTGTTGAAAACATATTAGCTATAAAGAAAAAAGAAGGGTTGAAAGAGAAAGTTGAGGAAACTTCTCAGAAAGTAGAACATAAAGAGTTTTTTTTCTGTTTTAAATGAGACAGAAAATTAAGAGGTACAGCTCAGATGGTCCATCATTCAAATAATAAAATGAGTTCCATTAAAAGAAAAGAATAGGGAGGGAATTATGAAGAAATAATACCAGAGGAATTGTCAGAACTGAAAAATCTGACAGTTTCCAGATTGTGAAAGAATCCACAGGTACCTAACCTCATGGGTGAAAATAGCCCCAAGGCACATATTTTGAAAAGATGATTCTAAAAGCTTTCCAAAAAGGAAGAGATTGTCACGTACAAATGGGCAGAAATCAGAATTGTTCAGATTCTTCAACATAAGTGGTGGAAGGAACAGAACAATGGAGTAGTGCTCTCAAAATTCCAAGGAGAAATCGACCTCCAGCCTGTGATTTGCAACCCACCAGTCCATCCAGGTAGAATAGAAACATTTTCAGACATGAAGGTCTCAAAAACTTATATCTCATTTTTAGGATTTTCTAGAGCATTACTAGATGTGCTTCACCAAAATGAGAGTGTAAACCTGGAGAGGAGAAACCTCGGAGTCCACCATGGAGAGAGACTGAGGGAGTGAATCTCTGGGAGGATGGTGATGGGAAGTCCCAGGAGGCAGATAAGAGACAATGATGAAGGACTCCTAATGGAGGACTCTACCTATAATGACCCAAGAGAAGAATTTTGAGCTTAGATTGAAAGGAGTTTCAAGGTTTTAGAGGAGCATTTCATGAGAAGTTAGTGATTCATAGAAAACCATGCAAATTTTAAAATGAGATAGTTACTATCTTCAGGGAAAAAATTACACAAAGTTTTAGCAAAGTATAGTTCATGGCTTAGCTGTGAATTGAATGTTGAGTTAATAAATAAGGGTGATAATAACTACATTGGGAAGATAACACTTCATCTTCCATAGTAGGGGGACTTCCTGTTTTTGAAAAAAATTTTATTGGAACACAGCCATACCCATTTGTTTGCATATTTGTCTGTGGCTCCTTTTGCATCACAGCAGAGTTGAGTAGCTGCAACTGAGACCATGTGGCCTACAAAGCCTAAAATATTTATTATCTGGCCTTTTTATAAAAATACTTGCTGACTCCTGTTCCATAGGAAGAAGCAAATAAAATAATGCCTAAAATTGAAAAAAAAATGTAATAGCAGTAATAACCATGTTATTTAAAGTAGAATGGAAAGGAGCAGAAGGAACAGCTGAGGTTCAAATGATTGCATCTGAGAATAGTGAATCAGGACTGGGGAGTAGAATCGGGGACTGGTTTTTTTGGTTTAGGCTTTATATTTTTATTGAATTCTTAAGCTGAGTACATGTATTTGAAAGGTGTGAAGGAAGAATACTGAGAAATTTGATTGGATTAAGAGAAAAAAAAAGAGGTCGCTAGTTACATTGAAAGGAGGAGTTGAAAACATTTTCGGTAAACACAGCTTTCCCATTAAGTCACTTACTCATTCCACAGCTAATCACTGAAGTGTCCAAATGTCAGGCACTAAGTGCTATACTGCAGAACAGGGTTCCTCCCCGGAAGGTGCTTGGGCACTCCGCAGCTGCTGGCACGCACAGACAGGTAAAAGATTGTAATAACCTGGTGATACAGCTGCTTTAGTTTAGTGCCTATCACAAGATGATTATGCAATTTAGGCAGTTCAGGGACGACATCCCAGAGAACATGACACCAGATATGAATTTTGAAGGATGAGACCACGTGAGGCAGGGCCTGAACAAGACCTGAATGAGCAGGGCAGGAATCGGAACCCACAGGTGTTCAGTATAGTTGGATGAATGTTGGAAAATAATGTCAGAGCAGTACACAAGAACCAGAGGCCACATCACTTATGCAGGGCTCTTTGCTATGAGGAGTATGTTTTTATTTTGTTTTAAGACACAATACCCACTGAAGAGATAGCGTCGGATTTTGTTTGCACTTTAGGAAAACATACTGTTGGTAGCAATGAGGGTAATGGGGGTGAGGGTAGGAGACATGGAAAATAGAGAAACACTTAAGAAGCTGTTTCAGGCAAAAATGACAACAAAAAAATAATGGGAATAAACCAGAGTCGACTGGAGAGGAACCAAGGGATTCTGGAATTAAAGGAGTTATGGGAAAGGGAAGGAATCAAGGATGACTCAATTCTGGGCTGGGTGGCATGGCAGGTCGCAGGACATTAAGCTCTGATGGGGAACACAGGAGCAGGTGAGAGAGAGAGAGCGTGTGTGTGTGTGTGTATGTATGTGTGTATGTGTGTGTAAAGGTATGTGTGAGTTTCGTTTTGGAAGATTTGTGGGGTTTTTTGGTGGTACCTGTGCAATGTCTCAGGAACTGGCCAGGATGTGGTTATAGCCACATAGAGGTCAAGAGGAGGGCTTGGATTTGCAAATGTGCAGTGGTCATTGTGCGAAGAGATGAAGTTGGGGAGTTGAGTAGAAAACTCAGGGAGCCTTTCTGGTATTGCCAGCATTGAACCCTGGGAACAGTGATATTTAAGGATTGGGTTTTATAATAGGAGGATTCTGGGGAGGAAGCTGAGCCTAGAAGCCTGCAATCACAGGGATCAAGAAACCAGTGAGATGAGAATTTTAAGAAGAGGAAATGATCCATAGTTTAAAATGCTACAAAGCACTCAAAGCCTAAAAATGGCCGTTAGATTTGGTAACTAGGGAGTGATTGTCAAGAACGGCTTTAGGGAAGTAATATGGGAGGAAGTGAACTTTCAGGTGTGTAGAGGATTTGTTCATGTTGTTACTGTTTTGAGATAGAATTAAACCTGTTTCTTTATTGAGAGGAGGAAAGCTATACAAAGGGAGACATTTAGTGATAACTTAGGGAGAAGAAATGATTCTTCCATTCAAAGAATGCTTATTGCTCACGTGCTAGGAGCTCAATCCTATTCCAGACTCAGGGAGTATAGCATGAACAAGACAAAGTTTACTCTGTGTGTGTGTCAGGAACAGGCAATAAGCTTAAAACCAAATAGATACATAGGAAGTCCTCACTTTAAGCAAAACAGCATGTAAGGAAACTAATTTTTTTCTCATCAACATTGTAATGAAATGATGTTGATTACAGGACCTGGCTTAAGTTGTTTCACTTAAAGTTGTTGTTTCACTGAAAGTCATAGCTTTTTCCAAGAGTCTGGACCTTTAGTAAGGTCTTACTATAATATAATATCAGGGAGTAATAAGGACCTGGAGGAAAATGAGATTGAAATAGGAGAATAACAGAGTGGTGGTGGGTGGGAGGTGGGGGACGCTGTTTTCTGTAGGGTGGTTAGGGAAGGTGTTGCTGCTAAGGTGATATTTGAGGAGAGTCCTGAATGAAATGAGGAAAGAGTAACTGGGAGGTAATCAAGAGACTGAGGTGACTGAGTAGGGGGAGAGAGGGTGGATCTCAAATACCGATGGAAAGGTTAGTTGTCCCCAGGAGATGAGGCACTGTTGCAGAATTTTTGAACTGGAGAGAGAGAGAGAGTAGTTTAAGAAAACTTTCAAAATGTTCTAATTGAAACCTGGTCCCCATTTTTCTTAATAGGAGCATCCTTAGATGGGTGAGTGTAAGAAGGAATGGGAGCTTTTATATTGTTTGTTTTTGCATCATTAAAACATCTTCTTTGTCATTTACATCTTCTTGCTGTGACACTGGAGGGATGACCTTAAGGACAAGTAGCACAAATGGCTGCCTATAACTAGTCTTCACCATGTGACAGATGCCATAGATTGTTATCCCTTTTCATTCTCCTAAGGCCCTCTGAGGCATACGTTGTCAGCATTTTACAGGGAGGAAACAAAGTCTGGAAGAGGTTTCACATGTCTCGTCATCATCACAGCCCAGATCCAAACTGCTTTCTGGTACTTCAGACCCTTGCTATTAAAGTACCTCCTGTAGACTGCTCACACCCCGCAGTAGAGATAGGTACATGTGTCCAGTTTATAGGCGTG
Source organism: Colobus angolensis palliatus (assembly GCF_000951035.1). Lineage (NCBI taxonomy): Eukaryota > Metazoa > Chordata > Mammalia > Primates > Cercopithecidae > Colobus > Colobus angolensis. The sequence continues at coordinate 12,220,500 of NW_012121820.1, forward strand.
GAGGGTAGTAAGGTGGGGAAATGGGAAGTTGGGGAATTTCTTATCCATTGGACTGCCTCCGGGGTCAGGAGTCTTGATAAGAGGTGTTTGGGCCGGAATTTAAGGCAGGTGGCATTCCTTAAGACATCTCCGCTTTCTTGATTATCTCACTCTTCCCAGATCAGTTACTCTCTGTGTCCTTATTCCTATTCCTAAAATCCCCACAGTATAACCATGTGGGATTACCCTATTTATGCCTGCTATTGTTAGAGTGGTTCATAGGAAACAATCTCAAGGTTGAGGATGGGCATGAGTAGATTATAAAAATACATGTTCATTGTGGAAACTTTGAGGTTTAGAGTTGCTTCCCACATACTGCGTCTCAAAGTGCCTGATAGAGTGGTGAAGGGTAGGGGCCTGTTAACAGCAAAATTCTCCATTGTTACTGTGTTCAGTTGTGTCTAGTCTCGTCTTCTGTGAATATGAAGGACCTTGGTAGGGGTCTGCTGGGTATGCACTTGTTTGTGTTTGCAAAAACACACACTCTCGTAATGAACTGAGCAGGGATTGTTAGGATGGCAGAGTTCTCAAGGTATAGTGAATTTAAATCATTTCTGTGAATAAATGGTTGAATAGGGCCAACCTGATATTTTGTTATTTTTAAAAACTTACCATTACACAGCTCTGAGGAACTTGGAAATGGCACAGGCACTGTTGTGGAATTTTTGGACCAGAGAGAAATAGTAATTAAAAAAAAAGAAAACTTTAAAAATGTTCTTATTGAAACTTGGCACCCATTTTTCTTAATAGGAGCATCCTTAGATGGGTGAGTGTAAGAAGGAATGGGAGCTTTTATGTTGTTTGTTTTTACATCATTAGCAGCTTACCTTCTTGTGAAGGTAATTAAATGCCGCACTCCTACAAAAGCACTCATACCTACTGCAGCAAGGAGAGTGGGAGTCCCAGTAGCTTCCCACCAGTTTCCCCAATTCAGAAGTTATACACTTGATATTTTCCGCTGTTGACAGGTTTTCTGGTTTGCCCACACAGAATTGTCTGTAGAATTACCTATATTATGTTTCTGATTAAGTATTGAGACCCTGAAATTACTTTTTGATTTGTTCTTTATTGAGCCAGAAGGATCTAGTCAGAACTTCTGAGTGATGGCAGCAGAGACTGTAGGGCCATTTCCAGCATTGTGCAGAAGTACAAGCTTTAGGGTGTAACTAGTCATCTATTCCTAGCACATAAAATTTAGCCTTACAAAAAGATGACATTGTTTTATACATTTTTTAATGTGTGCCTTTAAAAAGATTTAAAAGTAGAGATAATTTAAGGGTGTTTATGAATTATGGGGTGCCGTCTGGAGAAGGACAAGTCAATAAATGCTTATTGAACACCTATTGATGTTTGTTACCTTGTTGGGTGGCAGCATGCTGGTGTGTTTTGTGAACTGTTGGGATGCCAGAAATGATTTGACGAGATTTGCCAGAGTTTGCTTTCAGTGAACTAGACAGTTATTCTACAGTAACATTGCCATCATTCAGATTTCACACGCACATTGTCTTCATCTCAGAGGCTGGCCAAGTCTGATGTGATATTTTCACATTTCACCCACCTCATCTCTGACCTTCCCCTTGGGGTCAGGTTCATTTCCTACCCACTCGTGGCCTTGGGAGATATTCCTTAAAGTGGAACTGGCTTGTAAAAGGATTGAAAACATTCATAGATCTAGTGGCATATTGCCCGAGTGCTCTTCAGAAAGCTTGAAACAGTTAAAAGTGCCATTAGCAATGATAAGTAGGACCTGTTTTCCCACATTCCTGGCAGTGTTATACACCCTGCTTATTTTTATTGCAGTGCTCGTTTGTGGTAGTGAATCAGAAATTGTGCTTTCTGATGTCCCTGCTGCATCGTACTTGTATTGGTTCTTTATACACTACAAAGGTAATTTTTTATTAACATTGGTAGAGGTTTCCTGTAGTGTTTTGTGTTGTTTGTTTTTTGAGACAGGGCCTCACTCTGTCACCTAGGCTGGAGTACAGTAGTGTGATCTCACTGCAGATTAGACCTTCCAGACTCGGATGATCCTCCTACCTCAGCCTCCCGAGTAGCTGGGACCACAGGTGGAAGCCACCGCACCTGGCTTATTTTTGTATTTTCTGTAGAGACAAGTTTTTGACATGTTGCCCAGGCTGGTCACAAACTCCTGGGTTCAAGTGATCCATCTGCCTTGGCCTTCCAGAGTGCTGAGATTATAGGTGTGAGCCACTGTACCTGACCTTTCTGTAATTTTTAATGATTTCATTTTGTTGGGTAGAATTTTATTTGAGACATATTGTTAGAAATACCAAAATGGTTAGAAATAATCGGTGCCACGAAGAAAAGTTAGCACATAGACAAAAGATCTCTCAGCAAGGCGATCTTGACTCTGCAGAAAGGGTGCTCGGTCGCAGATGAAACAATGGCCAGAGCACACCTGAACAAAGGAAAGCAGACATATTTATCCCTTGTGCATTTGGATCATCCTTACAGCTGTGTCCTGCATCCATTGGCTGGAGCTGAACCTCACACTCTTAAACTGACACCCGATTTGCTAATAGCCTAAAACTTTCCTAAATAGGTAAGTGCAGGGAAGAACAAAGAAGGAGAGGAGGTTGCTTATGAAAGGTTTAAGGAAGCAGTAACATTTCCAAATAAGGAATGGGCACAGGCTGTGAGCTGGAACGTGCCTATGAGCATGTCCAACAGTTACTTAGGATAGGGCCTAACAAAGAGTTATTAACCCAAAGCAAGGAGGCTTTGAAGAAAGTTAGTCTTTAAAAGAAACTATTATTTCTAACACTTATGATTTATTCTTTAACAAGAAGGGGAACTTTGAAGAAGAAACTTTTTACTTTCTACACATATGTCTTGTTATTGATAATATTGATAATAGCCTTTTTTATTAGCTGGAATTTTCCCCCAAACTTCTTTATTTTTGACTTTGTGGCAGTTTGTGATGGTTGAGAATGTCACTTTTCTGGGATCTGATAATTTAAAGAATAGAGATAAAGGAGATAAACTTGTGGTAACATAGTTTACCTAGAACTGACTCCACTGTAATGAAGCTTAGGAGATAATTTTTTTTTTTTTTTAATTTTAACTGCCTTGGTTCAGAGCACTTACCATTTATCTGGAATTTATGGCTTCTTCAGGTAAATAATTGTCCTATCAAACACTAACCCTTGCATTGATTCTTAGAAGCACCATTTACGGACTTGCCTTTCCCTGATTTTTTTTTTTTTTTTTTTTTGAGGCGGAGTCTCGCTTTGTCGCCCGGACTGGAGTGCAGTGGCCGGATCTCAGCTCACTGCAAGCTCCGCCTCCCGGGTTTAGGCCATTCTCCTGCCTCAGCCTCCGGAGTAGCTGGGACTACAGGCGCCCGCCACCTCGCCCGGCTAGTTTTTGTATTTTTAGTAGAGACGGGGTTTCACCGTGTTAGCCAGGATGGTCTCGATCTCCTGACCTCGTGATCCGCCCGTCTCGGCCTCCCAAAGTGCTGGGATTACAGGCTTGAGCCACTGCGCCCGGCCTTGCCTTTCCCTGATTTAGCCAGTTAGTCTCTGCCCTCGTCCCCTTCCCCTTAGCACCTGACCATGCCTGCTTTCGAGCTACTTACCTCCTTGGCCACTGCACTCTTTGCAAACAGCAGTACATTGGTAGATATGTCTCCCTAGGACAGATTCCATGGCATTTTGTGGTTCTTTTAATAGAAAATCCTCTCTAACTCTCAGAGAAAAAGAATCTAAATTGACAGACATTAAAATGATAAACCGTAATTGCAGTCCCAAGGATGATTGGAATCATGTCTTTCATTTTTCTGTGTGCATCCAGCATGCCACGAACTCACTTAGAATTGGAACCCACTTTAATCTTTTTTAAATTGCAAATTGACAAATTATGGTAGTATATATTTATGGGGTAGAGAGTGATGTCATCATTTATGAATACAATGTGGAATAATTAAGTCAAACTAACATATCTACCACCTCAAATACTTATCTCACTTTAATCTTAAAGCTCTAATCTTAAAAGCTGTATTAATACTTAATGCCTACATATCCCATTCATTTGGATATGAGAAATAATTAGGAAACTTAAGGGTAATTTGGTTTTCTGAGTGAGTGGTGTTTTGTAGCTGTGTGGGATGACCAGGAAATCAAAGTCAACAAAAAATAGGAAGTAGTGTTTATATCCCGGCTAGAACCAGAAGCCTGAGATACTATGATCCTTGTATTGTTTGTATATGGGGAAGGTTAAGAGCTTCAGATCTGAAGCAGTAGTACTAGTTAGTGATGCTGGCAGCCCCAAATTCTAGGTTTCCTGGACTAGGGTTTGTTCTTTTCCCTGAGATGCCCCAACACATGGGCTTTTATGGTGTTCACAAGTCATTTATGAGAAGTGCAGTGTCATCAAGGACATTATGGTTGCAGCGGGGATGGGGGCTTAAGTCCTGGGTAGAATAAAATCAGTCCTTTAAAAAAAATCGTATGAAGTATTGCAATGAAATTATTTTTTCAAGTGATAAATGCACATGGTTTAAAACATCAAATAATATACCAAATCCTGTCTCCTTAGAGAGAATTGCATTGAACTCTTAGCTCTTTTTTATTGTCTATATTTCTATTTCTTGATTTATCAATTATAGACATCATTGATTGTTTTCTTCCAAAAGGGATGAGGGCTTACCTTATTTCCTCCCCATCTCCTAATACCCCTCAATGAAGGCATGTTATTGTTTTTGTTCCTTTATTAGTTACCACTAACTTTCATACATGCCAGCATCTTTTATAACTGATTTAATCTACAAAGACAATATCCTTTTGACCTCATTTTATTGGGTGCAATAAATTAGGGTCTAATAGAGTTAGATCTAATTAGGTCTACACTTAGGGCTCTGGGGGTTGTTGGACATAAATGTTCTGCAGAAGTAATCCCCTGTTTGTTTTCCTTGTGTGTTACAGTTAATCTGGAGATGTTGAAAATGTTTTATTTTGGGTTTTATCATAATCTTTGCCTTTTTAAAAATGTTTTACAGAAATAATCTTCCTCAATAGATGAAAATGAAAATACAGAAGAAAGAGAAGCAGGTAAGCAATCACATTTCTTTTAAGTGAATGCATCTGGGGTATCTTGGTGCTTTTTCAACAAGGGGAGACACTGGCAGTGTTGGCTCGTCCCTTAATCTTTGGTACTTTCCCTGTTGCCTGTATTATAGTAACTGAGAGCTCTGTTCTGAATGACTTAATAATGTGGATTTTTCTTGTTGCTCAGTTCATCTTCACGTAGGAGTAAATGTAATGAAAACTGTATATCAGAATATTATTCAAATTAGCCAAGTAGAAGAGAAACATTTCCTCCCTTTGAATAGCTTTCTGAGTCTTTTCTTTTCTTTTCTTTTTTTTTTTTTTTTTAGACGGAGTCTCGCTCTGTCCACCAGGCTGGAGTGCAGTGGCGTGATCTCGGCTCACTGCAAGCTCCGCCTCCTGGGTTCAAGCCATTCTCCTGCCTCAGCCTCCCGGGTAGTTGGGACTACAGGCGCCCGCCACTGCGCCCGGCTAATCTTTTGTATTTTTAGTAGAGACGGGGTTTCACCATGGTCTCGATCTCCTGACCTTGTGATCCGCCTGCCTCAGCCTCCCAAAGTGCTGGGATTACAGGTGTGAGCCACCGCGCCCCGCCTCTGAGTCTTTTCTGAAAGAGAGATGTGACCAATTCTTTATAGTTTATATATTTATCCTTCTATCCATCTGGATTTTTGGTTAAACTAAAAGCATTCTTACTTACAAAATCCTTATTTATGATTTTGTAAGTAATGATCTGTGGATGGGTTCCTTCTAGAGAGAAGAATAGTGAAATAATTAGAAGAACTGGAGCATCAACTCTTTGGCATTTGGTTTTTTGAAGGGGATGTGGGATGGAGAGTGTGATTTATCTTGCCAGGATCTCTTTCCTTGGTTGGTACTGCTGTGCCCTGAGTGTAATATATTCAAAGGAACTCTGAGACCTCACTCAGGGAGGTCAGATGGGAGACCTGTCTCTGTCTCTTGGAAATGGGCTATTTCTGATAGGCTGGTTTTTCTTTTACAGAATTGAATGACAACCTGGGAAGTGGGGTATCTAAATCCCTGCTTTTCACTGGGACTCTGTAACAAAGAGGTTGGGTGAGACTAGCCACTTTTACTTTTCCAGTTTGCTTCTAGGGAACCCTAGTCTAATAATAGGGTGACGTAGGGTTATGGCTCAGGGTTATGGTTACAAAGACTACCCCCTGGTCTGTCCTTAATGGATAGGTTGGTTTGGGGAATTAGTTAACTCATCTGCTGCCAGATAACAAGAAGAGCAGTGACTAAATACTGTCTACACACTGGATTTATATCTGTCCTAGTTCAGAGACTTGTCAACTGATAGGCAAATGCTACGTGGAATGCAGTTCCATCTACCAGGAACTTCTCCCGTGGATATACTCAGGTGTGCAAAACTGTGTGTGTAAAGGCTTAAATTGCTGTTTCACATATGATAGCAAAAATGGAAAAGAACATACACATCCATCAAAAAGGGGACTGTTTAAATCATAGCTCACCCACCTAGTGGAGTATTATGCTGCTGTTAAAAAGAATGCATTACTGGCTGGACATAGTGGCTCACACCTGTAATCCCAGCACTTTTGGAGGCAGAGGTAGGCGGATCACCTGAGGTCAGGAGTTTGAGACCAGCCTGGCCAACATGGCGAAACCCTGTCTCTACTAAAAATACAAAAAAATTAGCTGGGCATGGTGGCGAGTGCCTGTAATCCCAGCTACTCAGGAGGCTGAGGCAGGAGAATCACTTGAACCTGGGAGGTGGAGGTTGCAGTGAGCCGAGATTGCGCCGTTGGACTCCAGCCTGGACATTCCGTCTCAAAGAACACATTACTGAAGAGAACCCCAAACCCTCAAAACTATTGTCATTTGTGATATGTGAGCAGGTTTATATTTCTTAAAGCAGTCTTCACATTTATTTATTTTTAGGCATCCTTTAAGATAAGCATTTATTTAAATCAAAACATTCTAGAGTAATTACACCAAAATGAATTCTGGTTTCTTTCTGTGAGATTTTACTGGTTCATGTTAAGACCTTTGGTATATTAGCCAGCTGTTATGTAGCTTCAGTTGGATGGGTTTTTGTTTTAGACCTCATGGTAATGTTGATGATGAACAGAACAGGATTTTTCATTTAAAAGTTAATATTAGATAAGATAGAGAAGCAGGTTAAAGAAGTGAGCAACTTTCAGAAAGACTTGATCCTGCTCCTCTTATAAATACTGATGGTAGGCCATACTGATAACTGAACTGCAAGAAGTTGCAGAGAATGAAAATAGAAAATTGTGTTCAAATTAAAGCAATATATAGACTTCAGGATGGAGAATTCAGTGCCTAACAGAGAAGAGGCTCATGTTCTGGAGTGAACTTCAGCTTTGATTTCCATAGAACAGGATTGAAACTCTGACCCTACGATTCACTTGTATAACTTTGGATAAGTTCAGACTTGTCAAATGATCCTTTATGGAAATTTTTCCTTCGTGCTTCTTAACTAGTTGGGTGTTCCACCACACCACTGTTGATGTCATCCATGATGTCATGAGGGGGTGGCCGTCAACATTGCAGACCACAGACTGGGCAGTCCCCAGGAGCTCTTTAATAGTTCCAGAGAGTTCTCTGGCTAAAGATTGGTGCTGCATCTGTCGAGCAATGTTAACAATCTCATTAAAAGTGATATTTCCACTCTATTTAATGTTTTTCTGTTTCTTTCTGTCACTTGGTGATTCCTTGAGGGTTTTGATGATCAGGGCAGAAGAAGAAGGTACCACCTCAATCTGGGCCTGTCTGTTCTGAACGGTCAGTTTCACTGTAATCCTTAGACCCTTCCAGTCACCAGTTGCCTTGGCAATGTCATCACCAACCTTTCTGGGAGACAGACCCAGGGGGCTGATCTTGGGAGCCAGTGCAGACATGGCACTGACTTCCCCCCCGGTGCACCTCACGTACAGACTCTGATGTCATTGGGGTCAGACTTCAGAAGCATGGTGGAGGCAGCTGGTGTCAGATGAATCAGATTCAGGACGACCAAAGAAAGTTGCACCTTGGCCTCCTTTGAGCTGGAAGACAAAAGCCAGCCTTGTTTTTCTGTCACTTAAATGGGAGTGATCATAACATGCCTCACACAAGACTAGGATTAAGTGGGGTAATTTGTCAAGCACTTGGTATTCAGTTTGTCAGCGGCAAGGAAATCTTTCAGTTTAACAATAAAAGTAACCATCAAACTTTGTCTTTTACCATGATTCTGAGGTGTTAGAAGTAGCAGCAAATAAAACATCCACCTTTTAAAAACCCTCATTCCTATTAATTCACTTTCCTCTTCCTTGGAGAAAAATAGCATATAAATACACTCTGATCTTGATATTCCTCATTTCTTTGTTCAAAATCTTATCAAGGTAAATTGAGATGGTAGATTTTTACAAATTAAATCAAAACTCAGTAATAAACAATAGTTATTATTATTAACCAGAAAAGGCATAATAGGAGTAATGTGCCCAGAACAAAGGGTTTAGAGATTGACTTTGTTTTGCCTAAACAAGCGTTGTGAGAAAACAGACTTTAATAAAACGTTTAAAAGTGAATCACTCAGGAGAGCTATAGACTTTTATCTACATTATAAAGAACTAAACTGCTTCTAAGAAATATGTTCTTAAGATGACTAAGCATTATTAGGCAAAAGAAAAATTATAAAAATAAAATGTGAACTCTAATCATTGAAAACCTATGTGGCACTATTGATGTATAATATAGTTGTAAATACTTCTTTGCAAGAGGGCACATCCTAATATTAGCAACAACAAAACTGTGATATAGGAATATTGATTTTTATTCATCTCAGCTCCTTGCTTGGCACTGGGAAAAAACATAAAAAGTGATAAATATTATGTAATGTATAATATGGTCTCCAGGCAGGTGTAATCTTAAGGGGTTAAGAGGGCTTTGGGACCACATATCCAGTGTGGAAGACAGTTAATACACAGTGAATGCAATAGAAATACATAATATTATAAGTAGGATGACAGCTTGGAGCTGTGCCTAGGAGGTAACCCAGACCTCAGTAACTACAGGAAAATCTTGCTTCATGACCCCATGCCAAGAGTTGGGTAAGCAGAGCCCTTCATTCTTAGGTCCTCTAGAAAACATAAAGATGGGAAGAGTTTTCTTCAGATATACAGTGAGAATCTCAAAGATTATTTTCTTCCCTGGAGTGAATATGGGTATAATTTATTCACTCAACAAATACTTGTTGAGTTTTTCAGCATTAATTCATTAATATTAATTCAGAAATATTTGCGTTCGACTTGGGGTCAGGTCCAGTAGTGACTAAAACAATTTCTCAAGAAATTTCTAGCCTGATTACAAACTATTAATATAACCAGGGAATGAAATATGCCTCGGAAGAGCCAGAGTTTTACCGTGTGGTGGAAGATCATGCCCTGGAATTGGAGAGTATGGAGGCCGAGGGAAGGTCAGCCCCACCAAAGAAATTGAGAGAGTTCTAAAAAGAGGCAATGTCTTTTGTGGGGAGCTGGGTTTCAGGCTTTTTGCTTCAGGGGCCTCAGGAGGAAAGCTTAGAAGGGAAGAGGGTGGATTTGGAAAGTTGAAAGACATGGTGGGAAGGGAGAAAGGAAAGGCATGGAGTGTGGTGCTAAGTTTTGGGTGGTGACCGAGGGTGAACTAGGGCAAAGAATAGTTCCCAAAAGAATTCGTCCCAGAAGTCCTCTAGGGAGAGATGAGGACTCAAGTTTGCTAGTAGTATGGATCACTAAATCGTGATCCATAATTCAGAATAGTGAAAGAGGAAGAATAGCAAAGTTGGTAATATGGTTGAGTGAATAATTTACTTTTAAGACTTTTTGGCCTCATCTGCAGAGGGTCTGAAGATCATCTGGGCTAATACTAGCCTAGATGACTAAACAGCCTCACCCTAGAATCATGTTTCAAAAGGACTTAAAAGGTACCTATCCACCTCCTTTGTCCTCCCTCCTCCAAAAAGGAAAAGAAATCTGAGCATTAAATGCTTTCCCCTCTTTGAACATATCTTAATAGATTTTTTTTTTCATTATTCTTACTCACTTTATGTTCTGAAACATACACTCGAGGCCAGAATAAGTCACTGGGATGGCAAAATAACACTGACTTATATAATGTGAACTGTGGATGAAGCTAGGACTGTGTAACCTGAAGAAGTGAAGACTTAAGGGCATCATGTGGAAAAGAGGTTAAATGTGTCTATTGCTGGATCTGTATAAGAGAATGGGACATGTGGGGAGAGTTAGAGGAGGATAGGCTTTAGCTTCATATAAACAAGGACATCCGGGCCAGGCGCGGTGGCTCACGCCTATAATCCCAGCACTTTGGGAGGCCGAGGCGGGCGGATCACAAGGTCAGGAAATCGAGACCATGGTGAAACCCCGTCTCTACTAAAAACACACACAAAAAATTAGCTGGGCGCGGTGGCAGGCACCTATAGTCCCAGCTACTCAGGAGGCTGAGGCAGGAGAATGGCGTGAACCCGGGAGATTGAGCTTGCAGTGACCCGAGATCGTGCCACTGCACTCCAGCCTGGGGGACAGAACGAGACTCTGTCTCAAAAAACAAAAAAAAAAGAAGGACATCCGGAGAAGTTGAGCTGCACAGCTGTGCCATATGCCTTGTAAGCAGTAAAGCTCCCTGTCTCCAGAACTTATTAGTTATTATTTTCTCTCTCTCCTAATTCTTTGTATGTTAGAAAGAATGAGATGGGAGTTTGAACTCAACCTCAGAGGCCCATCCTGACTAGAATCATAGAGTTTGCCAGTACATTTATTTATGGTATTTATAAGACCAAAGTAAATTGTATGTAAGTTGACACAGTTTTAACTAAAATATTACATAGTAATCCTATATTACTATGATATAGTAATATTACTCTACATACACAGTAATATGATTACTATGATATAGTATCATGATTATATGATTATGTAATGTACATATGATTATGTAGTAATCATATTACTATGTAATATTTTAGTATTAAAATGCTAATATTTTAATTTCAGTATAAAATATTAACATTAAAATATATAGTAGGATTAATTATAATATATTAATATTTAAATTGCACTGTGGTTCATTTAATTCATGTTACTAATGTTATCACTAGCATTTATAAGACAGACACAAAATTTTAATGGAAATAAGCTGCTAATTTTAAAATCCTATGCATAAAGAAGCTGTAAGTCTTGTAAGTTTACATGTAGAAAACACTATCATAAAAAAGGCTACTTAAAAACAGCTAATGGAATTGCCTCGCCTCCTGTCTTGACCAGAGGAGTCTGGGAACCTCTGGTGACCAAGTTTTTGGCGCAGCTTCAAAGTGATGATGAAGGATTTGGATCTGTGACATTGTTAGCTCGCACACGAGTATTGATGTGACCGTGAAGAATTGTCTTCCTCTGCCTAACTTTGTTTTTTTGAGACAGTTTTGTTTTGTTGCCCAGGCTGTAGTGTAGTAGTACAATCTCAGCTCACTGCAACCTCTACCTCCTGGGTTCGAGCAATTCTCATGCCTCAGCTTTCTGAGTAGCTGGGATTACAGGCACCCGCCACCACGCCTGGCTGATTTTTTTGTATTTTAGTACAGATGGGGTTTCGCTATTTTGCCCAGGCTGGTCTCAAACTTCTCAGCTCAGGCAGTCCTCCCGTCTCGGCCTCCCAAAGTGCTAGGATTACAGGAATGAGCCACCGTGCCTGGCCGCTCTGCATAACTTTGATTCATCCTTGGGAAAACTACCCCAAAGGGTTGAAGTATTATGAAAAAAACAGAAGTGCAATAGGAGTGTCTTTTTCATTTTGATATGGTTTGTAACTTTATCATGAGCTTACTGTCCAGGAACTATGTAATATTTAGATACTGAGAATAAAACATTCTCATTTTGTAAGGATAAAAGAAATATGTCTACTGCTAACTACGTTCTTACGATGTTGGTGGTAGATCTTTGGTAGCTGCCAAGTCCCTGTTTAAAATGACCCTCGTCTTGGGACCCTTCTGGGTGAAGTTGAAAAGTCTTATTTATTTAATATATGTCCTACTACATTTATTTAATATATGTCCATTTAATAAATTGTTTATTCTTGATGTGTTTCTCATCTGATCTGGAGAACAAGTGGATTTATGAAGAAATGGATAGAAGAGGAAAAGTTAGTGAATTGAAAGTCATCTGGGGAAAGGTTGAGGAAATACAGCTGTGTTGAGGAATGGGTGATGGAAACGAAATAGAGGTTGGTTAGAGGTTCTTGCTGATTCTTATTTCTAAGTTTGTTGTATCCAGTACACGAGACAATGTGAAGTGATTAAGAGCAGTGGCCCTTGAAATAGGAGTCAAATCCCAAATCTTAGCTTTACCACTTACTAGCCATGGGACCAAGGTGAGTTATTTAGTCTTTCTAAGCTTCTACTCTAAAATGGAGTTATAATATGCCTCTATCTTAAGGTTGTTTTGGTGATACACTCAGTAAGCTTAGTATCTTCCTAATACCCAATTCTTAGTAAAATTAACTAGTATTATTATTGACATCCTTTTTTTTTTTTTTTTTTGAGAGAGAGGTTCTGGCTCTTTTGCCCAGGCCTCTGTCCTATAGGGAAATAGACTTCATTTTCCAGAAAAGTGTACTTTATATAATATGTAACCAATGAAGGAAGGTATAATTACATTTTGAAAGCACTTT
>NW_012121820.1:12234316-12238684 GCF_000951035.1 Colobus angolensis palliatus
CTCACTGCAAGCTCCGCCTCCCGGGTTCACGCCATTCTCCTGCCTCAGCCTCCCAAGTGGCTGGGACTACAGGTGCCCGCCACCTCGCCCGGCTACCTTTGACCACTCTTCAGTGCTTCACTTACTTGCTTCTCAGTAGTGTTTGATACCTGTGATGGATGATTCTGTCTTGAAATGCTCTCTTCTTCAGGCTTCTGGGATACCATGCTTTCAGTCTTACATTTTTTTCCCACCCACTTTGCTATCTCACTGTTCCTTCTCACTCTGTAGGTTCTTCTTCCTCTGGTGATCCTGAAACATTAGCATGTGTCAGGTTTTGGTCCTGTTTTCCTTCTCTCTTTATTCTTGCTGGGTAGTCTAATTCATTCTTGTAGAAATTTTTCTTGGAAAATTATCCAAGAACCTACTGGATTTCTCCACCTGAATTATCCTTAAATACCTGCAACTGAACTCTCTTCCTCCTGGTTCTAACCAGCTGTGACTGTGTGAAGAACATCAGGATCAAAGTACCTGCTTTGTCACCTAAAGCACAGGTCTCCTTAGTAGAGATAGATTGAAATAGAAATGTTCCTAGACTTCACAATGAAGTTATGTCCTGACAAACCTGTCATCAAGTTGAAAATTCGTAAGTCAAACCATTGTGAGTCGGGGACTGTCTATATACTAAACACAGAAAAAGAAACAGAGAGAGAAGGAGACATACAAATGCACAAACAATCGGACAGATGTTGTTCCTGCCCCCACTCTGCTCAGTCTTGCTAATTTCATACAGGTATCTTTGCCAAATGGGTAAGTTCCAGTACAATTGCAGCAAAATGAAAGCCGAGGACATGTGGGTTTTGTTTTGTTTTGTTTTGTTTCTGCATTTAGTATGTTCCATAGTCAAATACCTGTTTTAAAAAAAAACTTTCAGAAGAAAGTGAAGGTGAAAAAATAAGACAATCCTAATTTTAATTAGGAAATAACTTTAGCTACCTGAAATGTTGTCCACGAACTGATTTATTAATAGGAACAGTTACCTCTTTCTTTGAATTCTCATTTTTATTATTTGAACTTTAAAAAAAAAGATAGAAGGTTGCAAATTTTTATGATTTTTTTCTACTCATTTTTATGTTTAGCTAATTTCTGACACAGAACACCATCTTCTCCCTGCTGGGAAAGATAGAAGACTCCAAAGCCAGCCAGCAGCAGGAGTTGGCCAGGCTTTGCTCACTACTTGGGTTTGAGGTGCAAGGAAGTACAGCTGGATGAAGGGGGTGTGGTGGCCTTTCCAGCCCAGGTGCAGAGTGTGCACTTTGTCCTGCACCTCAGTCAAATGTAATCTCTCAGTGCTGGCACCTCTCATTCTGCCTTTGATTCTTGAATCTTTATGATTGGGAGAAACATGAATTGTCTGGTAAAACAGTTTTTCCCATTTGTTACAGAAGTCTGTAAAAATTTTCTATTACATGTATGTGAAAGTTTTTCTGTTAAAAATACCATGAAAGTAATACATTCTCATTATTGAAATTGTAGATGTCTGTTAAAAATTAAACAACCAAATTTGCATAGCCTCAAATGATTACTATTAACGTTTTGTTTTTCTTCCATTATTTTTCTATGCACAGATATTTATTGCCATTTCTGTTTACAGGTACAATTCTATAGACTTCGTTTTTCTCTTTTCCAAATTGTAGATAACTGTTTCATTCAGTAACCACAGGATTTAATTATACCATAAGCCAGGTACTTTTCTAGATACTACCACAGAATCACTGCCTCTTGAAGCTTACATTCTACTCATGGGAGACAGGTAAAAACAAAGAATAAAAAAGAAGTGAAAGCTGCCCATAGTCGTATCACCCACACATAATGATGGTTAACATTTGGTCTGTGCCCTTGCAGACTTTAAAAAAATTGTTTTAAAAAGCTAGCATTCATATAGCTAGCTTTTTGTTTTTAAAAACAATGTGATTAGACCATAGGTTTTCTTTTTTTGCTTCCCAAATGTAGACATTTTTCATGTTTTTTAAACCTCTGTATAATAATGGCTGCATAGTATTATTCCAGATAGTGGGTGCACTATTAATTTAAATATTTTCCTAAAGATTGGCAAACAGGTTATTTATAGCTTTTTTCTCTATTAAACACAATTGTGTATCAGATATTCTTATACATAATCCTTTGGAGTACTTACGTGTTTCGTTTATTTATGCCCTAGAAGAGAAGTTGCCCCGTTTAAAAGGATATCCACAATTTAAATTTTATATTGTTGTGTTGTATTTTTCTCTAATTTTGTCTTAAGGTTACTCTCTGGACAGTGGCTTTAATTTCTAGCCCTGTCCTGATGGGACCCCAGGGAGGTGGTCATGTGTGTTTACAGTGTGCCTTTCACCAGATACTTCTCTATCCTGGAGGCAGCCTAATGCAAGTGACCAGTGACCAGGTGTCCCTTTCACGGAAGACTTATTTATATTGGCAGACTCCTTGTGGCTCTTGTCTAACCTGTGTCCTGTGTCCAATTTATTCCTACCAAGATAACCACTCTCTAGGAGAGCCCTGACCAGAAGGAGAGTTAGGTTAATGTGTGTCAGTCAGGTGAGATACAGAGAAGACAGCATAACAAAACATATGAAATAACAGAGGTAGTTTTATTACTTGCAGATCCTAGAGAGAAGAGAGCAGCACACCTCACAGGCCCCATGAGAAGTGGAGAGCTGTCCAGGGCGCGCATGTTCAGTCAGTGTGTGGGGAGCAAGAGATAGAAAGATGAACCGATGGATCAAAGCCTTCATGGGGTCCAGGCCATTACCCATTACCCTAGCAGGTTTCCTGCAGGGAGTTCTAATTGCTGGGTTTAGAGCAAGCAGTTAGAATTCAGTGGAGTCACTGCGGCGTATCTGGGCAGGCCATGCAGGGTATGGGAGTCAGTGGGACAAGACACATAGGTAGGCTCTCTGACTGTCCCATAGGTGGGTGGTCACCAGGAGGCAGCTGTAAAAGGCAGATATCGGGATTGACCACCTTAAGGAACTGGGAGGAGGCAGTGTCAAGGGTAGTAACTGTATCAAGGGTGATCAAGCTCCACTTCTGGTATGAGAAAGTCCAGTGTACATCCAAAATGGATGTTGAGGCAACATAAAATTGCAAGAATTCACTGCATGTTGCTACTCTGTCCTGCAAAAAAAAAAAAAAAGGCTTTTAATAGTTGATACTCTTGCCAGCAATATATGAGCGCACCATTTTCGGTATGTCCTTGTATTGGATTTTTCAAAATGAAAATATAATTTACTATAAAATCCACCCTTTTAAAATGTGCAATTTCGTGGTTTTTAGAATATTGACAAGATTGTGTAAACATCACCCCTATTTAATTTCAGAATGTTTTCGTAACCCCCAATTTGTCTCTTTGAGTTTGTTTTTTTCTGAGTATTTCATATAAATTGTATTATACAATATGTGGCCTTTTGTGTCTGGCTTATTTCATTTGGCATGTTTTCAAGGTCTATCCATGGTATAGCATGTTTTAGTACTTCACTCTTCACTCTTTTTTTTTTTGGAGACAGTCACTTTGTCGTCTAGGCTGGAATGCAGTGGCATGATCTCAGCTCACTGCAGCCTCCGCCTCCCAAGCTCAAGCTATTCTCCTGCCTCAGCCTCCCAAGTAGCTGGGATTACAGGTGCGTGCCACCCCACCTGGCTAATTTTTGTGTTTTTAGTAGAAATGGGGTTTCGCCATGTATGGCCAGGCTGGTCTTGAACTCCTGACCTCATGTGATCTGCCTATCTTGGCCTCCCAAAGTGCTGAGGTGGTAGGTGTGGGCCACTGTGCCCAGCCCCACTTCACTCCTTTTTATGGCTGAATAATATGCCATTGTATGGACATACCACATTTTGTTTGCCTGTTCATCTGTTGATGGACTGGGTTTCTTCCACGTTCTGGCTATTGTGAATACTGCTGCTGTGAACATTTGTGTATAAGTTTTTGTTTAAACACCTGTTTTCAATTCTGTCTGTGTGTGTGTGTATGTGTGTATGTCTATCTATGATGGAATTGCCAGATCATTTGCTAACTGTGTAACTTTTTGAAGGACTGTCACACTGTTAAGTGGCTTCACCATCTTATATTCCCACCAACACTGTATGAAGGTTTCAGTTTCTCTGTATCCTTGTCAAAATTATTGTTGTCTTTTTTATTATAGCCATCTTAGGTGGGTATAAAATAGTATCTCATTGTGGGCTTGAATTTGGTTCTTTTTTATTATGGAATTGTAAGAATTCTTGGAGGGCGGAGCAAGATGGCTGAATAGGAACAGCTCCAGTCTCCAACTCCCAGTGCGAGCGACACAGAAGACTGGTGATTTCTGCATTTTCAACTGAGGTACTGGG
>NW_012121820.1:12244524-12259594 GCF_000951035.1 Colobus angolensis palliatus
CACGTTATGCACATGTACCCTAGAACTTAAAGTATAATAAAAAATAAATAAATAAATAAAAGAATTGTAAGAATTCTTTATATATTCTAGACACTAGACCTTTATCCAATAAATGATTTGCAAATACTTTCACCGATTCTGGTGATTTTCTTTTTGCAGTTGTTCCTCAGCGTCCATGGGGGATTGTTCTAATGCCTTCCGTGAATACCAAAATCTGAGGATGCTCAAGTCCCTTATTTAAAATGGTGTAGTATTTGTATATAACCCATACACATCTTCTCGTACACTTTACATCATCTCTAGGTTACTTATAATACCTAACATAACACAAATGCCACATAAATAGTTGTTGTAGTATATTGTTTTTAAATATGTATTTTTATTGTATTGTCATTTTTAATTGTTTGTTTTCAAATATTTTCAATCCTCAGTTGGTTGCCTGCATAGATGCAGAACCTATGGATTTAAAGGGCAGACTGTACATTCTTGATAATGTTCTTTAACGTGCAAAAGTTATTTATTTTAATAAGTGTATTAAAGTTTTAAACGAAAAATATTTAAATTCCTTAATTACTGTATTTCCCATAAAATATGCATAATTTTTAGGAAAAATTGAGGGAAGTCTAATAGTATTATATTATCACTTTATTTAATTTTTCTTTCAAAGAAAGAATCATCTTAAATTTGGGAGCAGGAAATGTCATCACAACTTGGAGAGTATCTTCCCTTTCAACATTCCGTCTCTATATATACCTGTTTGCCATGCCAATATTTGAAGAAACATTTAAATGGCCAGTAAATACTGTTTATATGAATAAGAATGAAAAGCTGTCTCTCTCTATCCCTTGGGAACTTGGATAGAGAACAAGACTAGCTTGGAAGCAGCTTACAGGCAATGAACGTCAGGTACCCATGTATGGATTCCTTACAGATAGAAATCTGTGTTTCCTGACCCAAAACAAAAAAATACAGTGAAATATGCTTGTTTAATTTTTTTTTAACCTGATGTACTGAAATTTACTGGTTTTTGCTGCCTGAGTTTTAGCATATTATTTCAAGGCCTTCTGTTGAAAAGGTGTGGAAATGGTTATAACTGATGAAGAAGATTATGTAACAGATACACTCGTTTTTCTGGATGATTTTCTTAATTAGAATCTGTTTTGACTTTTAAGTTCTTGAATAATTGTTAAAGGTTTGTCTGTGGACCTCTGGGAACCACTGCCCAGGGCCGTAACTTTTTCATTAGTTCCTAACTCCTTTTCAACTGACCTGTGATCTGGTTTATCTAGATTCATGTCTTTAAGTGTCTTTTGCAGGAATATTGTGGATTGATAATTTTGAATCACAGAAACAGGTTTTTTACTAACAGTGCAGTTTTTGAGCTAGCATTGCTGCATGTGTTACCTGCGGACCCTCTCCATTTCATTCTTGTTTTCCTAGCTTCTTGTCTCTATTTAAATTGTTGTTATAATTTGTAAAATATTTTTGGCACCTTGTGGCCCAGCATCTCCACCCTGTTCGTTTTAGGGCCAGTTTCAAAGTGGTACTTTAATGCCCTTGGTAGAAGCTGAAACAAAGCTTTTATTTAGGCTCTTTGCCTCTCCCCCCACTGACCTTGCGACACATGAAAGAAATTATTTTTTGTCTAATATTTTTTAATCTTCAGCAAATATATTTTCATAGCTCCCAACAAGGTGCCTTAAAAATACAAACATTTCTGGTAGACTTTTCAATTATAATTTTATATATTTTATTACTAGTATCTGCTTTTTCATCAACAACTGCATGACCTTTCCCAAAGTGATTGCATATGCCATCACATTTAACTTTTATTTTTATTTTTAAAAGATAGAGTCTTGTTCTGTTGCCCAGGCTGGAGTGCAGTGGCACAATCATAGCTCATTGTAACTTCAAACTCCTGGGCTCAAGTGATCCTCCTGCCTCAGCCTCATATGTAGCTAGGACTACAGGTGTGCACCACCACTGCTGGCAAATGTTTTAAAATTTTTTTTTTGGTAGAGATAGGGTCTTGCTGTGTTACCCAGGCTGGTCTCTAACTCCTGACCTCAAGCGGTTCTCCCACCTCAGCCTCACAAAGTGCTAGTATTACAGGTGCGAACCACCATGCCTGGCTGCATTTAACATTTCTAACCAAGTTTCATCATGCTGGTCTCATGGCCTAGCAATCATTGTAGTTCCCTGGGAGGTCATACAATGCTCAATGAAATGAGTGTTAGCTTTGGCCAGATGGATAGTTCAAATCTAAACTCCTACACTCAGTAGCCGTTGGCCTTGGGCACACTAGTTAACATCACTAACCTTCCATTTCTCTGTGTACAAAACCGGCATCTTTTTATTGACCCTGTGGGATTGTTATAAAGATTTAGAGGTCATGAAACAAGCCCTAGTGTACCCATATGGCATGTTTTCAATAAACGTTAGCTGCTGCTCTTGCTATTGCCTAAGGATTGAATACCCCCTTACTGCCACCTGCTTCTAGCTTATTTGGGGACCCCTGTCCTTCAGAAAAGAGACCTGGATGTGAGATATGAGCTGAAAAGACAGGGTCTCTCTCTGACCTTCAGAGAGCTGCCTCAGTGGGAGTAGATCTTTTATGTTATCTTTGAAAGCCTAAGAAACCTGTGAGTCGTCCTTTTTCAGTCTGTACACCCTTGCATGCTCAGCAAAAACTTGTTCCTTGAGGGCCAGCTGTCCTTGGCACAGAATTCAAGAATCTCCCGAGGACAGCTCTGCACTTCACAGGAGCTGAGCTTCACCTGGATACCTATCACCTCACTGCTAGATTTCTTCTTGCCTTTTATTCCATTAAAACAGTTTTTAAAATTGTAGTAAAAAGCATATGATAGAAAATTGACCACCTTAACCATTTTTTATTTTTGCATTTGATTTTAAATTCCTTTTGTCCACTTAGCTCCTTTCCCAAGCCATCTCAAGTGCTTAATCAGTAATGAGATCATAAACTGAATTATTTTCTTTTTTTTTTAAGTAGTGAGTCCTGCCGGAATGACCAGTTCCCTTTGTATTTAGGCTTATGAGGCTGGACTGTATTGATATGATAAAGAGCTCTTCCCCTCCCCACCCCAAATCTTTCTTTTCTTTCATCTTTTTCTCCTGGGATTCTCAGTGTTATGTTTGGGAGCATTGGACTAGGGAAAGAAACTGGAAAAAACAGAAGGGGAAATACGCAGCTGAATGTTACAGTCTCTGTAACTACCAGGGTGGGCCAGGAAGTCTGAGCACAGAATGGATAACCGGCATACTGAAGGGAAACCATGCCACCTGGGCAACTGTCTGTGCCCTTCAGCACATGCTGGGCCTCTTGTAAAGAGAACAGGTTCCTCACAAATGGTGCTGTTTCTAAGCCATCATGCAAAGATGATTGTAACTGTCTTCCTAGAAAGCCTGCTTGTCCCTCCCAGGCTCTCCTTAAGTTATTTCTTTGTTCCAGACCAAGGAGAAGGTGCTGTTCCTTGAAACTAACACCCACATTGTTACCGATTATCACCAACCTTAGCTTTGTTATGAAATTGTAAGTATTTTTTTGCAACACCAGACCTGGAAGAATGAGATATAACTTCTATACCCAAAGGGATGTTTTCTTAAAAAGTGGTCACTTTGGGGGGCTGTACTTTTGTTTGTTGGTGCTCAAAAACAGCTTTGCAACTTCCATTTTAGGGATGCCTTCAGCACCTGTGACACATCCTTTCTAATGGCATCTATCACAATAAAACTTCCTCCTATACAGGTAGTTTGGTTTCTGCAAGTGGCCAAAGGTTATTTGGTGCTCAATCTGGTGGCTAGATTAGATGATCATACAGAACAGCATAATTTTTAGTTAAAGGTGTATCTTTGAATGATCCTGATTTAGTATGCTAACAACACGTTGGCACAGCTCCCCAAGTTTAAAGGCCGTGTATGTCCTGTTTGCCACTCTGTCTCCAAGGCCTAGCACAATAGGAACTAACAGAGAGTGGGAACTCAGTAAATCTTTGTTGAGTAAATCCATGTATTCAAACTGGGTAAGTCTCTTTGTATGAAGCAAGCACTGGAAGGGTAATATGCTTGTTTCTCTTTCTTTTACAGTTGTCAAATTTAAAGGTTTTGAATCACTCCCCAATGTCTGATGCCTCTGTCAATTTTGACTACAAATCTCCATCCCCATTTGACTGCAGCACTGATCAAGAAGAGAAAATTGAAGATGTTGCTAGTCACTGTCTGCCACAGAAGGACCTATATACTGCTGAAGAGGAAGCTGCTACCCTTTTTCCTAGGAAAATGACATCCCATAATGGGATGGAGGACAGTGGAGGAGGAGGTACTGGAGTGAAGAAGAAACGGAAGAAAAAGGAGCCAGGAGACCAAGAGGGTGCAGCAAAGGGAAGCAAGGACAGAGAGCCCAAGCCAAAGAGGAAACGAGAACCGAAAGAGCCAAAGGAACCCAGGAAGGCCAAGGAGCCGAAGAAGGCCAAGGAGCACAAGGAGCCGAAGCAAAAAGATGGGGTGAAGAAGGCACGGAAGCCCCGGGAGGCCTCAGGCACCAAGGAGGCCAAAGAGAAGAGGAGCTGCACTGACCCTGCAGCCAGGACGAAGTCCAGGAAGGCCAGGTACATTCCTTTCTTCCTTCTCTGAGCACTTGCCTGTGCCAGTGCAGAATGATTTGCCTTTGGCATTGGCCCAAGCCCCTGGGCACAACCTTGCTGCACTCCTGTGGGCCTAAGCTTCATATCTCACCTATATAGGATGGGGAGCAGGGATAACCCCTTGGTGCTAATGCAAGGGACTGTCCTTGAAGGTTGCTGTTTTCTCACTGCATTTCTGAAGTCGCGGCGTTTCAAAAAAGACATTTGTGTTTTTAGGATACTCCCAAGAATTCCCCACCCCCTTCAGACCCTAGCCATTCTTTTCGGTCTTAGTACTTAGCATTCTTTAGTTGCTAGCTGGTATCCTGCCAGATGTGTAGATGTGCCCCCTATATCCATGTTTATGTGTTCTTTGTGTCCATATTAGCTTTCAGCCAAAAATGAACCACCTTTCTTACCTCCTAATGAGAGAAAGATAACCTTAATTAATACTGGCCATGCAGTTTCTTGCCATTCCTTTTGGACAAAAAAGAATTAAAATGTTAACATGCACAGGGTGTAAGGGAAGTAATATCGCAGGTGTGATACAGAGGGCAGTGATTTTTGGAACAGCAGTGGTGTAGAGTGGCAGAGGAGCTGCTGAGCGGAGGATGCACAGTCACGGGAATCAGTCGTGCAGGAAGCCTAAGAGAGCACAGAGTTCCAGATAGTTAAGGACTGACTAGCTTCCCCTAGGTTCCAAGCTCTGAGTGCAGGACCATTCCTGATCTGTTTATCTAGTTCAGTGTCTAGCACAGTGCCTGACACATTGACAAGTGCTTAGGAAATGCTGAGTAAATGAGACCAGAGCAGACCGTAATGACTTACAGCGAGACCAGAGTGCATAGGTACAGAATTACTGTATAGATCCTATCAAGATAGCAAATGCATTCCTCGTGCAGGGAACTCAATATCTGTCATCATATACAAATATGATATTTCTCATTTTGTTTCTAAATTCCTAGTGCAGAAGTTTATATTTAGAATTTTGAGGAAACACCAAATATATGACTCCTATGTTAAGGAATTTACATGTCTAAAATCTAAGTGCAGAGGAAGGTTAGTTACATTTATCTATGTATCTATTATTTTAGACCAAGAGCACTCATAAAAAACAGAGAGACTGATGTGGATACTAACAAAACATAAAGTAATGGGGCTGTCACACCTGTGTTGGTCAGGCATGAAGGAGGTAATTTTAAGAATGCATTTTAAGTGGTGTGTCTTGCAACCTGGAGTTTACTATATGGTTCACTTCTTTTTCAGAAGGACAGTTTGGTGGGACCAGATGGATGGTTTCTTAATCCAAATTAAAAATTTACCTCACAATATTCACTCCCTTCTGTCTGGCAGAGGATTTCATCGTTCTTCCACCAAAGAAACTTGGGTGGGATCCCAGGAATGTAGATTACAGAAAATGCCTGTAAAATACCTTACAGAAGGTCAAGAGAGAGGTAGACAAAACTCAGGATTCTGCCTAACTAAAACCCTACAGGATTTGTTTCTTAGTGAACCTAGTGAGCATACTCTAATCTCCAGTGTGTGGATGGAGTAGCAGAGTGAGTGACTGTTCGGCCTCTGCAAATAATTTTCATCTCCAGATTACTTTGGAGGAGCTGAAGTGGTACTTTGGGGTAATAGCATATATAAAGAAGGAGGATCGGACATGAGCTAGTGTGGCGACTTTTTATTATTATTATTGTTACAGAGAATAATAAGGAATAAAGATTGTGTTTGAGAATTTAGGATAATTAGAGGAGGGTTTTATAGCCCTAATAAGGAGTCTTGGTTTGTATCTAGAAGACATTAGAAAGCCATAGGTGTCTGAGCCCACTTAGCCTCTGGTTTCTGATGTTTACAATTTTAACAACTTCATTTTTTAAGGAATTCATGTTTACATTGTATGAGGTCTGAAACAAAGTGATGAGTATGCAAACATTGTCATAAATTCCATTTTGGGGGAATAAGGAGGCATTTAACTAAGTGTTGGATGCCAAATGTGTAGGCAAAATCAGGATTCTGACTAGTGAAAATGTACAGGCTTTGTTATATAAATGTAGCAATACTAACAACTTGATTTGATCTAATTAGGCTGTATGAAATATAAGTGACTTGGAGAAGTGCTTGGTAGTGTTTTCAAAGGCTGCTAACTTAGAAAACAGCAGAACCTTTTGAGGTTTAGAAGTCCAAGAGACGGCCGGGCGCGGTGGCTCAAGCCTGTAATCCCAGCACTTTGGGAGGCCGAGACGGGCGGATCGCGAGGTCAGGAGATCGAGACCATCCTGACTAACACGGTGAAACCCCGTCTCTACTGAAAAATACAAAAAACTAGCCGGGCGAGGTAGCGGGCGCCTGTAGTCCCAGCTACTCCGGAGGCTGAGGCAGGAGAATGGCGTAAACCCGGGAGGCGGAGCTTGCAGTGAGCTGAGATCCGGCCACTGCACTCCCGCCTGGGCAACAGAGCGAGACTCTGTCTCAAAAAAAAAAAAGGAAGTCCAAGAGACATCCTGTTAGAGGAGGTTGACAGAAATGATCATCTCTTTAAAAATGTGGACAAGTTACATGAGCTTTCTCTCTCTTTATTTTGGAGCTGTATTATATCGATCTGTAACATAATAGAAGTCTTCTGTGTACTCCAGGGTTCTGGACTAGTTGATCACTTCTCTTTTATATCTTTATAAAATTGTTTTGGTTCCTTTAATTAGTGATCCTACTGGTAGGCAGAAGCAGTTTTAGATATGAAACATGTTAATTGATTTAAAAATACATATATATATTCACACACGTACATATATATATGCATATGTTAGTAATTAAGCCTTAGGTTTTTGTTCTCTTTGATTTACTCTTGCAGATTGGCTCAAGTACATGTTTTGATTTAAGCAGATATCGATTAGACCCTGGATAATACTTGATGGTTATAAATGATTCACTTAATGCTTGGATTACTGTAGGATTACTGTAGGAGCTCCACAACTGATTTATGGGTTTCTGGCCTTTTCCTCCTTCAGTCTATCTTGCCGGCTGCCACCTGGCTAGTCTTTCTGAAGCACTGCTGTTGGCCCCTTTATTTATGTTGGCAACAGTGGTGGTGGTGGTGGTGGTAAATCAAATCGCCTTTTCTCCCTTTTCAATTCTGAATCAGTTGATAAATAGTCAGTAGAAATGGGCATTCATTTATCAGCTCTATTATTGGTAAACTGGATTGAAGAACATTGATTAGCTTGTGGCCACCATCAGACTTGTTGTTCCTCCCTCAGTTGAGTTTATCTGCCAGCACTGCAGGCACTCGGAAGCAGAGGTGGCGGTCCTGGGCCATGTGTGCTCCATTCCTTCTTCCAGTCTTGCTATTTGGGTATTTCCCCAATCGGGGAAGTGAGATAAATTTGAAGAAAGGTGGAAAATATATTTCCAGTGTTTTTCAGTCCTTGGGAATAAAATATGCTTTTCCTCATGAAAACATGGAGACAGGGAAATGGGATTCCCTCAGCAATTTATAACCGCTTAGAATCTTCTGATTGTTCTTGTTGCCCCCTGATTGCTCCTGTTGCCTCCAGGACAAAATCCAGACTCCTTCCTCTGTTATTCAGACCCTCTGGGGTCTGATGTCTCCCTCCCTTTCCATCTCTGGCACTGTACCTCGCCAACTCAATTAATCTCATTAGCTCTTAAAGGTCCTTGACCCACTTCTCCTTTGGATTGCTCTGGGTATTTCCCCAGCTCTTATTCTCTCGGTATCCCAAGTCCTTTCCATTCTTCGGGTCTGAGTGCAAGTCTAAGTTCAGATATATATCAGAGTTCAGCTGTATATCAGTACAGATATATATATATCAGAGTTTCCCCAAACCAGCGTACCCGTGTGTCCCCTCTGAACTTCCATAGCATTTGGAGCCTCACTTTTCATTATAAATCATAACCGTAGACCTCGGAAGGCTAAAAGATACTTAGTTCAGTCCTGTTGTAGGGCCGCAGCCAGGGAAACGGAGACCCACAGAGAAGTGACTTGTCTAAGGTCATTCACAGATGTGTGTTATAAACTCAGGCCTGATTCCCAGTTTTGTATGCTTGCCTCTAAAACAGGCTACTTTCCCCATCATTAATTATGGTTTTCAGGTATGTGTGACTTGTTTTCCTCAACAAAAGTTAAGTATCTGAGGTCAGGATCAACTTGCCTTGTGCCTTTTTATGTTCCTGGGCCTGGTCACCAGAGAGGTTTGTCAGGTTCACACATGATATCTCTCTCTATATCTATATCTATATCTATATCTATATCTATATCTATATCTATATCTATATATATCTCTCTATATATATAGATATAAATGTATTCCAAGAATGAATGGATAGAGCTCTTCTCCTTGAAAATAAGACCTGTATAAGGTGTCTTATAACTCCCATTGTTATATAACAGTAGGTAATATATCCATTTTATAATTGAATGAAAGTTCAAAAAGTTAAGTAACTTGTCCAAGGCACAAAACTAGTGAGCACCATCCTTGGGATTTGACTCCACGTTCACCTGATTGTAAAACCGACTTTTCTCCCCTTAGCTATGTGTCTTTATGTTTTGCTAAGGAAGATAAGAAATGGACGTGGGGAGATTTCAGTGTCAGAGAAATTGGTTTTTGTTTGTAGGAAATGGTCCCTCTTCTATAGAATTTCAGTTTGCATACTTCATGGTATCCTTTCAAGGACTAAATGTCTTCAACTGTTTCCTTTGCTGTTTATGTTTGCAAACTTTGAGAGGCAACAAACAGATTATTGAACATGTCTGTTCTAAACAGGTGATAGGTAGAGTCTAGCAAATTTTCCTTTTCAAGGATGATATTAATAGTGATCAGTATTCATTTATTGCTTGAGAGATAAAAGCCTAAAATTCTTAAATAGGAGAAGTTTCAATTGAAACTAGTGTCTCTTCCCTCCAAATTATTATTATTATTATTATTATTATCATTATTAGAGATGAGGTCTTCCAAATAGCTGGGATTACGGATATATATCACTAAACCTGGCTTCTCTAAATTATTTTTGAGTATGAGTTTAGTTCATTCCTTTATTGTGTAAAACTTAAGCAACAAAGAAAGCTCCTTCAGGAAGCCAAGTTAGGCTCTGTCATTTTCCTGACTCTGAAATTAAAATTTCATTTGGTATAGTTTACATGCTTATACTGTTTTTAAAATTATAGTGCCTTATTCCAGAGAGGATTGGAGCCACTTGCCTAAGAAGGTATACACAGAGGTACATGTGTGTGTGTATACATACAAACATATACACATACCTATGCATACATACCTGTACATGGCCAGTATAGCTGGAGGAGGGGATCAGAGAGGCAGGGGTCAGATAATGTAGGGTCATGAAATGTTAATAAGGGCTTTGGGAATATATTGTTCCCAAAATTGTTCATTATATTGAATATAATGTTTCGGTCTTAGAAAAGCAACATGACAGTTTCTCAGAGAAGCTAAGTTTTTACCATTTGAGAAAAAAATGTCATATTAGGGAACTGTTATAGTTCATTTTATGTTGCTATAACAGAATACACAGACTGGATAATGTATAGTGAGCAGAAATTTATTTGGCTCACTATTCTGGAGACTGGGAAGTCCAACACTATGGCGCTGGAATCTGGGGAGGACCTGTGTGCTGCTCCTTATCCTGTGGTCAAAGGCAGAGGAGCAAAAGAGGATGAAATGTTACTCTAAAGAGAACGAGAGAGGGCTACTCTTGAGATAATCCACTCCTGTGATAACAGTATTCATCCATTCATGAGGCCAGAGCCACCTGACCTGATCTCCTCTTATTACACCCCAACTCCCGACACCACTGCATTGGAGATGAGGTTTCCAACACAGGAATTTTGGGGGACAAATTCAGATTATAGCAAGAACTGTTATGCAGTGGATTCTGTGCTCAACAACAGTTTTTGCATCTAATGCTTCTACATGCCTGTGGATTTCATTTTTTGGGGGGGACGGAATCTCGCTCTCTCGCCCAGGCTGAAGTGCAGTGGCGCGATCTCGGCTCACTGAAATCTCTGCCTCCAGGTTCAAGCGATTCTCCTGCTTCAGCCTCCCGAGTAGCTGGGATTGCAGGTGTGTACAACCATACCCAGCTTATTTTTTGTATTTTTAGTAGAGATGGGAGTTTGCTATGTTGGCCAGGCTGGTCTCAAACTCCTGTCCTCAAGTGATTCACTTGCCTGACCTCTTAAAGTGCTGGGATTACAGGCATGAGCCATGGTGCCCAGCCTGAGTGTTGCTTTTAAAAGCTAGGGTCTTGAGTTTTGGTGTTCATGTTGTCGGTGAGGGCAGAGTATAAGCTTTGGGATTTCCACACATACCAGAATGGTTCATATTCTTTCTTGCAAGTCAAGAAATTAGTGTGCTGGCCCAAGTGGAGGTCTGTCTACCTGGATCTCTGGTCCTTAGACTTTGCTGTGCCTAGGGAACTACCTGAAGAGCTTGTTAGAAAAGTGGATTCCCCAGAGAGAATGATTTATTAGGTCTGGGGTGGAACCCAGGAATCTGCAGTTCAGAATTCTCCCAGGTAATTAGAGTGTGGCTGAGTCTTAGATTATCCTTTGAGAAACATGTTTCCCAGGTGAAAGATCACAGGAAAATGGAGCCTGTGTAAGTTTTTATATGTAACATCTGCTAGGAATGAAAAAGCAAAAAGAGGAAAAGAAGTGGTTGGTGTGATCAGCCCCAGTTTCAGTTTTTCATCCCCATTTGTTTGGTTTGTCAACCCAGAGCAGATTTTTCTCCCAAATCTAGCATCTTACCTTTTTTTTGCTTTCATCTGTGATGACTACTTCTGGGAAGTGTTCAACCCCAGGCCTTCTGATTATATAACCATCTGAGCTACGTGGTTGCCGCTGAGTCAGCTGATAACTGTGTGGTGCAGGAAGAGTAGTAAAACAGCTAGCTTTCTTTCTCACAGGGACTGGTGGCTCTTTCTCATTTATTTGAAGGTCAATCAGCTATCTCTGTTTAGAGAGATCTTTATTGAGGCTCATTTCAGGTTCAAGAGATTACATTAATGGGGTTCTTTCTGTTGGGAGACCTGTTTTTACATTGTGACCATTTATTAGAATAAAGAAGACATAAAGGTGTGTATGAGCCCTCAGTAGAGACCCTGAGCTTGGAACCCATTGGACTTTGTGTTGTTAACCAGGGAAGAAATCTAAGTGGTAATGTCAGAGACCCACCTTGGAAGCTTTGTACTAAGCCTTTATTTCTGTTTTTTTTGTTTGTTTGTTTTTGGTTTTGTTTTTTTTAGAGCGTCAGAAGTGCTTACTTTGTGGCCTGGTGCATAGTAGACCTTTACCAAATCTGTAAGGGAACAGTTGCTAAATAATAATGCTTGATAAATGCCTACTCATTTATCCAGTATATTTTTAGTGCCTCTTCTGTGTCTTGCTTTGTTTATGAGTTTTTTTTTTATAGGGAATGTAATAGTGAAGGAAGCAAGGTGTCAGAAGTATCTGTGAGCCCAGTCATTGAGGTACCTTTATGAGTTTGAGGTGCTTTTCACAAGAAGCAACCTTGACAAGTGTTCAAGAAACAAGCAGACACATAAACAAATGAAAAACCTGGTATAACTGCTTACAGAGTAGCTGAAAGGATTTAGAAGATAAGGAGTATGTCATTTCTGGTCTGAGGAGTCCCTTGGAAGAGACGAGTATTGAGCCAGTTATTAAAGAAATTTATAGATGAGAAAAGACTTAAAGCAAAAGGACCAAAAGACATTTAAACAAATGTTCTTTTTAGGGGCTTCCAGATTTTAAGATGGTACATGCAGCCTGCTTTCATTTTCACTTCTCCGAATCTTACTGAAATGATAGGAAGAACAGAGGGGAAGAAATTTTTCAAAGATGAGAGCTATTACTGAATTTCTGGACAAAGAAGTCCACTGATATCATACTGGTGGATAAATGGTATGGAGGGAGTCCCAGCTTTGAGCTCATGCAGGCACTATGTTTGCAGCAGAGATAGAAGTGCTTTCTCCTTGCAATGGAGCAGGCAGCTCTGGAGGAGTGATTGGAGGCAGGCCAGAAGTGGAGGTGGCTGATTAAGGGACTGTCTGCAGAGCGGCTGTGTGGTTTGTCAGCTCTAGGATGAACTCAGGCAATTGCTCTACGGATATTAGGCAGTTTGCCCTGGGTAAGGGGCTAGGGCTATATGGAATGACACCCACAAGAAAGGGGCACAGAGCACTAACTTCTCTGCCCTTCCCTGCCCATACCCTAAAAAGAGGAGGGAGGGACAGCCACTTGACAAGTCTTGCCATGTGTGCAGAGTTCTAGGCCAGGCTTCATATTCAGGGGCGAGGCTTATAGAGAAAGCAGTTTACTCGGAAGCAGAGGAGAGCCTCACCAGGCACCTGTAGTACCAACCTAGTTGATTTTCAATAGGAACAGTCTACTGAAGAGCACAGGACCATAGAGGAAAACGAGCAGCATAAAGCAGGAAAAGGAAGAATGAAAGAACAACTGTCATAAGAAGAAACAATTCAAGGAAAAGAATGAACATATTTTAAATTAGCTCTTCAAATTGAGGATATTTTGTCTGCAACACAAGAATGGGTCATGACAGGGGAGCAATCAGAAAAACAAAGAATTAATGAAAATTTAAAATGTGGTTGCCTCCACTAAAAGAGTTCAAAGAAAATACTGAGTAGGGACAGAATCGGAGAGGTATATAAGATCTGAATTCATCAACTTTCCTATCAGGGTGTCAGTAGCCATTGCTTAATGTTGATAAATAATGAACTAGAAGCATGAACGCATCAGAGAGGCATCAGTCAAAAGCGATCCTTTCTGGGGATTTGGTGCACTAAGGATGGATTATACTTTTTATTTGAAACTCTTCTATACTTTCTGAATTTTTATTTTCAATTGCTTTTATTACTTTTAATAGAATTACTTGGTAAAACTCTGCTTTTTCATCTTAAGAGGAAGTAATCTTTTTGTTTCCATTTTACTAGGATATTGCCCTTTGTAATCTCTCTTTTGAAGGTGTTGATACGGTTAAAGGGACTGACAGGGCAGATTTAGTTCACAGTTTATCTACAGCAGATTATATCTGTACCAAAATAATTAGGGTTTTTTTGTATTTTTTCTTTTAACTAGTATCTTTAAAAAATCGATAGCAACTCAGTTCTCTTTGTAGGCTCAATTAATACGGGCATTATGGAAAAGCTGAATCAAGTGTGCAAATGAGCTTTTTCAAGGTGATATCCATGTTTTCAGTATTGTACTCCTGGGAAGAGGATCAAAGCCTATAGGAAGGTCAGTGCTGGAAGCTTCTCTGAAGCACTGTTGCTGGAGTGGAGTAGTGGTTCCTGGACTGGACTCCTGAGTCTCTACTTGTCTTTGGAGGTAGTTATTGGGATCATGAGCTATTTTCAGTGGCTGTAGTAGTAACTCATTCTTGCTGTAAGGCTCTGATGGATATTTAATAAGGTTTTAATTTTAAAATGAGAAGATGAATCATTTTGAATTAATGCATCTTAGTAGATAAGAGCTTTCAATACCTGGAATCCATGGGGACAGAGCCATAAAAGATTCATAGGAGTACAGTGTCATGACATGTACCCAGATCTCTTCCTCATACTCAGATTCAGCACTCACTTCCTAACTCTCAGTTCTAGCAAAGAAACCTGGAGGTTAGAAACTGGAGATATGGTTGCAGAGAAAGTTTGAGAAATCCTGTCTACCTAGTGCTTTCATATTATAATGAAATTTTCTATTTGGAAAGCAAAAAAAAAAAAAATTTTTTTTCTAGGACAAACTACAGAAAGTAAAGATGCGCACAGTCTTTTTGGCTGATGAAGCCATGTGGAAGACAGAATAAAAGCTTTGATGGTTATAACTAATAGTTGTCCTGCATGTATGAAATAATTGATTGGGAGTTTCTTGCATGTCATAAATGCATAGTAGGTACTTTCTTTAAAGTGGAGATATGTTTGATTGTAAAATCAAGTTTGAATAAAAAAATAGTTACTTTGACTCTCAAAAATGTTATTTCTTCCTTTTTTTTCCTTGCAAGTTAGTCTAACGCTGAAAGCTATTAATAAAAAAGAGGATTATAGAAATAAGATTGCTTTGATTCAAGCCCCTGTGCCATTAATTGGTGGGAGTATTAGGCGTTTGTATTATTCAGAACTCTCTTGGTTACAAGTAACATAAACCCAATCAAATTAGCTTAAGTTAGAAAAAAATGGTAATGAGGTTCAGTGGCTTAAGGAATCAGAACCAGGAGGTTTAGTTGAGACCAAAGCTGTTTGTCTCCAGTGACCCCCTGAGCCTGTCTGGGTGCCACTCCATCCTTTGCAAATGCATTCTTCTCAAGGCTGGAATCATGGCTGCCTGTAGCTGTGGGCTTACAGCTTAACAACTTCATGACGTAGGAAGAAAGATTCATTTT
>NW_012121820.1:12260164-12355954 GCF_000951035.1 Colobus angolensis palliatus
TTGGGTGACAGAGCGAGACTCTGTCTCAAAAAATAATAACAATAATAAATAAATAAATAAATATTTATGTGTGTGTATGTGCGCGCGCGCGTGTGCACACACGTTTCCTGAACCAGTTGCAAACAAGTTACATATGTCTGGCCTTTTTGTCCCAAATACATCGGTGTGTCTTTCCTAAGAGTAAGTCATTCTTCTGTAACCATTGTCTAGTTAATTATTCTTTTTGTTCCCTTATAATTACTAAGTAATCTGCAGGGAGACACTTTAAGATCATGCAAATATCCTGCTTCTCTTCACATCATTCTCCCTAGATTTAGCATCCCTTGATGATTCTGCACCATGCCCATCTTTTCTACATTGGTTACAAAGTGGGTTTTTTTGTTTGTCATTTTGGTTTTTTTGAGACAGGGTCTTGCTCTGTCACCCAGGCTGGTGTGCAGTGGCACCATCATGACTCACTATAGCCTCGATCTTCTGGGCTTGATCAATTCTCCCATCTCAGCCTCCCAGGTACCTGGCATGCATCATCATGCCTGGCTGATTTTTTTTTTTTCTTCCCAATTTTTTTGTAGAGATAGGGTTTCTTTTTTTTTTTTTCAGATGGAGTCTCACTCTGTCGCCCAAGCTGGAGTGCAGTGGCCGGATCTCAGCTCACTGCAAGCTCCGCCTCCCGGGTTTACACCATTCTCCGGCCTCAGCCTCCTGAGTAGCTGGGCCTACAGGTGCCCACCACCTCGCCTGGCTAGTTTTTTTGTATTTTTGTAGTAGAAATGGGGTTTCACCGTGTTAGTCAGGATGGTCTCGATCTCCTGACCTCGTGATCCGCCCGTCTCGGCCTCCCAAAGTGCTGGGATTACAGGCTTGAGCCACCGCGCCTGGCCGAGATGGGGTTTCACCATGTTGGCCAGGATGTCTCCATCTCTTGACCGCCTGTCTCGGCCTCCCAAAGTGCTGGGATTACAGGCTTGAGCCACCGCGCCTGGCCGAGATGGGGTTTCAATATGTTGCCAGTCTGGTCTTGAACTCCTGGCCTCAAGCCATCCTCCCATCCCAGCCTACCAAAGTGCTGATATTTCAGGTATGAGCCACTGCACCCAGCCTCAAAATGATTTTCTAACTGTACCACTTCCTTTACAGTTACCATTTGTGTTTTGTAGTGAACAAGAGCTCCCCTTTATCCCTTATTCATTATTTATGTATGTCTCATCGATATAGATTCCTATTGTTTTCAATGACTTACAATTCTTTACTGTCCTCAATTACTTTGGTATTCAGATGGTCTCAGTTTTGGGCAACAAAAGCTCTTCAAGCTGACTTATTTCTCATTTTGACTTGCCATGTTTGTTTTTCTAAACACTCTCTTACTTTCTGTCATAGCAGGATGTTTCGGGCTCATCCTCTGTCTTCCCTGCTTTAGCCTTGGAATCAGCCATTTCTGTGAGGAGCTTCAGTATTAAACACCAAGATCTGAGTGTTAAGTGTACACATTGCTGATGGGGCATCTTTGCTCTTAGGCCCTTTCTGTTGTCAAAACTAGAGGGAAAATACATACAAACATGCACATATGAATATATGTACACATGTATATACATACATACTTATATCTACACACTTACATGTATATATACATACACACATGCACATATACATGCTTGTGTTCATACATGTTATAGAACTCATGAGTTCAACTGATGATGCCTGCAGTTGAGATTCATCTCACAGTGTCTCCCTTGCCTTATAGCATTTCGTATTTGCTAGTTCCCAACATCAACACATTTACTTGTTTGCTTAGCCCTATACCACATCTGAAATAGTTTCAGAGTCACTTCACCATGGTAGTTGTTTTCTTAACTACCAAGAAAAAAAAGTTCAGAATTGGTTTGCTCTTCTTTCCCCTTCCCCCAGAAGTTGAGAGGATGTAGTCAAATGCTGTGTTCGTCAGTTAATGGAAGCGGTTTTATTCTTTATGAGGTGCAGTTATATTACTTGTTTTAAACATACATGGATTCACTTGTTTCAGCTTGTTTTCATCTTTAGTTTTTTGTTTTTTAATATGTAGAACTTTAACAGATTTCCTAAAGTCAGATCCGTGTACAAAGGTATACTCAGAGAAGTGTCACTCCCTCCTGTATCCCTGCTACCCTGTTCTCTCCCCTACCCCTTGTAGATAGATAGGCATTGTGGGTTTTTTTGTTTATCCTTCCTGTGTTTCTTTTTGTATTAATAGATAGATGTGTACAGGTTTTTTAAATTTCCCTTTATTCTTACACAAAAGGTAGCATATTATACCCTTTTTTATTTATTTATTTATTTATTTATTTATTTTTTATTATACTTTAAGTTCTAGGGTACATGTGCATAATGTGCAGGTTTGTTACATATGTATACTTGTGCCATGTTGGTGTGCTGCACCCATCAACTCGTCAGCACCCATCAATTCATCATTTATATCAGGTATAACTCCCCAATGCAATCCCTCCCCCCTCCCATTATACCCTTTTAACACTGCTTTTTTCACTTGATATATCTTTAGAAATCATTCCCTATCAGTTTGTAGAATTACTTCTTGTTTTTATAGCTGTCTAGTATTACATTATATGTGTCCTAATTTATTCAGTCATTTATGTTTAGATAGGTAGTTCTCATTATTTTATAATTACCAAAAAATGTTGTAGTAAATAACCTCTTGAATATGTATTTTTATATCATGTGATGTATCTTTAGATTACATTCCAGTAAGTAGATTGCTAAGTCAAAGATTATTTGCATATGTAGTTTTGTTAGATCCTATTTATCCTCTTTTTTTTTTTTCTTGAGACAAGGTCTCACGCTGACACCCAGGCTGGAGTGCAGTGGCATGATGTCTGTTCACTGCAACCTCTGCCTTCCAGGCTCAAACGATTCTCCCACCTCATCCTCCCAAGTAGCTGGGACCACAGGCCAATGCCACCATGCCCAGCTAATTTTTGTATTTTTTTGTAGAGACAGGGTTTCACCATATTACCCTGGCTGGTCTCGAACTCCTGAGCTCAAGCGATCTGCCTGCCTGGGACTCCCAAAGTGCTGGGATTACAGTCATGAGCCTCCACACCTGGCCTATCCATTGTTTTTGAAGAACCTGGAACTTCAAGGAGCAAACAAACATTCATGGGCCAAATCATCTATAGGTATAGCAGTTTAGAGATTAAAATGTCCTCAACTGATAAAACTGTCAAGCGTAAGGTTTTTAAAACTTTATCCAAAGAGCAGAAAGATACACCTTATCTAGTCTTCCTAGAGGATGGATTCAGATGATATTTTTCTTAATATCGTATTTGAAGATCCCATTTGTAAGCTTACAAGGAATCTTTTCTTCCTGAT
Organism: Colobus angolensis palliatus; assembly: GCF_000951035.1. NCBI lineage: Eukaryota > Metazoa > Chordata > Mammalia > Primates > Cercopithecidae > Colobus > Colobus angolensis. Next base: position 12,263,525 of record NW_012121820.1, read on the forward strand.
ACTTGCCTTTATCAGAAGAGCTCCAGGAAGAATTTTTGGAACTTAGAATGGCTTCTCTTGCCAAAGGTAACCTCCAAAAAGTCACTTTGAAGCTTTCCTGAGTAGAGTATCTTCTTACTTACCTGCAAATAAGGGACCAGGTTTCAGCCAGTATTTTCCTATTTTACTGACAAATATTTGAGAAAGTATTCCCAGGCTACCTGAACCCCAGCTTATGGCTGGGAAAATCTAGTAGCACCTCAGGCTTGACTTGGAAAGTGCCTCACCATGACTCCTCCCTCCTTTCAACATTTAATGTGTTGCTCAAAATGCACACAAGTCTCCTAGTAAAAGTGTCATATTTTGAGGAAGTTCTATTTGTTAGTTATGATTTGGACTTGGTTTAACTTCGAGTATGATGTTCCACAGTGAAGCATGATTCTAGCATGTGGGCACGGGTGCGCGCACACACACATAATAAATATTTAGAATGAAAATTAAACATATACAGACAAAGTGTTCTAATATAATGAAGTTACATTTAGTAAGTAGATGAAATTGATTTCAGATGCTGGGAAGAAAGACTTAAGATTTTACAGAAGATTCAAAGGCCACTGAGCATGTGGCTATTAGGGTGATTTTTGGCATATTGTAAGCTTTCTTTAAATTTGTGTCAAAGAATTGAACCTTTTTCTAAGAGAGCTGTAAAAAACTATCAACATCTATGGATTTGTGAATTTTCTATATTTGGGTCATTGGAATGTTGCTGATTTTTTAAACCATTATTTTGAGGTCAAATAACATTAAAGGATATTTGAAGTTTTTACATTTACTAAAAGGGAGACTGGGATTTTAGAAAAAAAGAGGCAAAATATATGATTTGGTGCGAAAAAGTAACACCCTGTGACTCAGCTGACCTTAGCATAAGCCTCTGCCCTGCTGCTGACTTTGGGACATTTGCTGCTTTTAAATCTCAGTTTTCCTCATCTGGAAAATGGGGATTATTTGTCTTGGCTCCCTCATGGGATTGGAATGAGACATGGAATTCACAAGTATTTTGTAGAATGTAATTTATTATGCAGTTTTCTTAATGAGGAGCCACATAATTACTTCATGAGATAGACTCGTGAAAATTTAGCATCTTTTAAAACTGTTTTACCTGAATCTCCTCTTCTGAACTGGTAAGAAATGGAAGAACTTGTGCTTTTTCCCCTGCTTAAGGGTACAAGTCCCTTGTTAAAAATCTGTAATCCTCGAAAATGGCACGACCCCTTGAGTTTCAGTTCGTTAGGTTGGATCAAAATCGTTTTTTCGTTTGTTTGTTTGTTTTAACTTTTAAGTTCAGGGGTACAAGTGCAGTTTGTTACATAAGTAAACTTAATGTCATGGTGGTTGGTTGTATAGATTATTTCATCCCCCAGGTATGAAGCCTAGTATCCATTAGTTATTTTTCCTAATCCTCTACCTCCTCCCATCCTCCACCCTCCAAAAGGCCTTAGTGTGTGTCATTTCCCTCTGTGTGTCCATGTGTTCTCGTCATTTAGCTCCTACTTGTAAGTGAGAACATGCGGTATTTGTTTTTCTGTTCCTGTGTTTGTTTGCAAATAGCTTTCATCGTGAACTTTCCTGGTAGGTAGGCAAGCCAGTCTCCAGCCTGGGGAATAAAAGCTGGGCAGAGTTTGTGCTGACCTGGTTGGGGGCATGTGAAGGGTGAAGGGTATTCAAGAGGGAAGCAGACAGATTTAGCTATCAGCACTGGCTGGTTTGTGTCCTTGATCACCCCTCTGAACAAGGTCATGCAGTTTCCTTCTCTTCCCATGCTTTCTACTAAATCTCCTGATGGGAAGTACCAGTGTTGGCTCTTTCCTTGTCACCCACATTCTGTCACTTGCCAAGACTTCCTGGTTCTACTCCTGCTGGGCCTTTCAAAGCATTTCCACCCTTGAAAGGCTTCATTCCCTCTTTCCTGGACCTGCTTTCATGGCCCTTTTCACGCAGAATGAAGTCTAAACTTTCTGGCCTGGTGCACCCTTGATTTTTCCTTTGAGCTCCATCACATGGTGCTTCTGTTCACTTGCCCTGTTATCCAGACACACAACCATCTTTTACTAAATGTATCCAAAACACTATTCTATTCCCCCAAGAATGCTATGATAATCACAGATGAGCACAGATTCCACTTGGGCTCAAATCTTGTCTCTGCCATTTACTAACCCTGTTGCCCTGGAAATCTACCTTAACCTCACCATGCCTCAGATTCCTCATGATAAAATGAGAATAAGAATACCATCTGCTGGCCAGGCGCGGTGGCTCACACCTGTAGTCCCAGCACTTTGGGAGGCCGAGACGGGCGGATCACAAGGTCAGGAGATCGAGACCATCCTGACTAACACGGTGAAACCCCGTCTCTACTAAAAATACAAAAATTAGCTGGGCGCTGTGGCGGGCGTCTGTAGTCCCAGCTACACGGGAGGCTGAGGCAGGAGAATGGTGTGAACCCGGGAGGCGGAGCTTGCAGTGAGTGGAGATCGCACCACTGCACTCCAGCCTGGGCGACAGAGCGAGACTCCTTCTCAAAAAAAAAAAAATACCCCCAAAAAAAAGCCAGGCGAGGTGACGGATGCCTGTAATCCCAGCTACTGGTGAAGCTGAGGCAAGAGAATTAAACATGGGAGGTAGAGGGCGCAGTGAGCAGAGATCGCACCACTGAACCCCATCCTGGGTGACAACGTGAGACTCCGTCTTAAAAAAAAAAAAGAATACCATCTGCCTTACAGGGCTGTTGTGAAGATCAAAGGCAATGTAAACAAATGTGCCTGCATATAGTAATTATTATAAAAACTATTAGCTGTGACCATTAGTTATTGTTATTCGCACTACTATCAGAATTGTTTTTATACGTACATATATATGTATCTCTGCTCAAATGTATGTTCTCAAATCTCCCCAACCACAGTTAATCATAGCCATTCATTAATGCATCCATCTATCCGTTGCTTAAAAAACAATTTTAAAACTTGCTTAAATATTAATTGAATACTTACTATGTATAAGGCATAAGACCACTCACTCTGAGGAATACAAAGCATAGTCAAGCACATACTGCCCTCTAGGAACTTCGAGTCTGGTAAGAGAGATCAGAGAAGTATAAAATACTCATCTATCCAGCAAATGTTTATTGAGCAACTGTAGAGGATCCAGGCACTGTATGTAGTTATGTGAATTCTGAGCCTGATATTATAGTTAACAACTAATTCTGGTGAAAGATCATTTAAGCAAAGTATAGTTGAAGTGCTTTGGGAGTGTGGGAAAGAGATTTTACCACCTAGGAAGGCCAGGGAAGGCTTTTTGGAGAAAATGTTGCCATATTAGCAGGGCCTTGCAGGGTGGATGGACTTGGGCCATCTCTGCCTCTCTGAGGAAGCATTCTGGTACTGCCTTGGGCTGTGGTTGTAGGTGAACTGTAGGATTTTCATAATTATAAGCTCATCAAGGGCAGAGGCAGTGTTCTCTTCATTTTTGAGTGCCTAGTGTTCACTCCAGGTCCAGCATGTACTCAGTAGAGGATGGTGACAGATTAGGGAGATGTCTCTTCCTAAGAAACTTAAAGGGAGATTGTAATTTGAAGATTCTTGGTATCTGTGAAGCAGTTGAACTTCCTAGAGAAGACATTTGTATAAACTGAAAGTGAAGTTTTTGGAGATGTTCATATTATTTTTTACATATTAATTGTAGCTATAATAGTCACAATGGGGTGTAATAAAGTGAATTCTGCATTGATCCATGTAGATATTTCTTCCCATGTTTCTGTTTATTTCTGGGAAGAAACTCTTGTAGATTCCCCATTAAAGCCTGCCCTGGCCCTAGAATTCCAGGATGTGATTTCATGATGCTGATCACATGAGAAATCTTAGTTTTAAAAACTGCCCAACAGTTTTAATTCTGAATTTCTCCTTGTAGCAAGGAGCAAGGACCAACCCCAGTGGAGAAAAAGAAGAAAGGAAAAAGGAAAAGTGAAACTACAGTGGAGAGTTTAGAGCTGGATCAGGGCCTGACGAACCCATCTCTGCGGAGTCCTGAGGAGTCCACTGAGTCTACAGACAGCCAGGTACAGCTGTGACCGGGAGGCCTGGTGGAGATTACAGCTGCTGGATGGGATCTGGCTCACACTGATCCTGTTGCTCCTCTATGCCTGTCTCTAGCACACTCCCTAGCCCTGGCCTGGGCTTTTACTGTTTTGGTGGGTGAGCAGGTAGACTGTAGTCTTTTTCCCTAGCCCGATCAGTATACTAATGATGTCCCAGTTTTCTAGTGGTGTTTGCCTCATTCCTGAAAAGTTGCAGGATATTAGGTTGCAGAGGGAGTTGATGTGGAAAACGAAGTTGTGAGCCAAGCTTGTAAGGCCTCTTTTGCCATGCAGGTAATGCTCAGAGTGCCAGGCCAGCCTGTACAAGGACATTTTCATAATCCCAGATGCTGGGAAAGTCAGAAATGTAGCCATTATGCCAACAAGTAAGGAAAGTTTGGCCAAACATGGAAACATGGAGTTGCCCATCTAAACCAGATTCCTAAAAATTCCTAAAAATATGCCAAAGTGTGCCCGTGACAGTGCTAGGGATTTTCTGAGTTGAGAACCTCTCTTGAGCATGAAGTCTAATATTTGAAAGTGCTCTCTTTCCTCTGATATTCATAGCAATTTATCTGAGCCACGCTGCTGCAAGGCTCATTTAGAATAAGACTGACATACTATACCTTCCAGGATCATCTGGACCTTCATGGGTTTCTCACTGCTCTTCCCTGTAGGAAAATGACAGCTAGTAATGTCATAGTATTAATAAGCAGCAATGTCTGGTGTCAGAGCAGACTCCTCACTGCCTATAAACTGGGGCTGGTGGATGTTAAGTGTCTAGATTGGCAGAGGAGCCAGGCACACTGAGTTGATGGAATTTGGCAGGGAATTAGGTGTTTGTAGAATGGTGATCTGTATGTGGTGTTGGGGAGAGGTTTTTATGTGGAATCCCTCATATAAAGTAAAACATCATAGAGGCAACTTAGTGAAGAAGTGATAGGAACACAAGAGAGATGCTCAGGAGGTATCTTGTAGAAGAAAAGAGAGGTGGGATTTTGCTTTTGCTTTTGTTTTTTAAGGTTTAAATATTTGAGAGTGAACTGGCTGGTAAATGGTTCCCTGGAGTGATTCTACTGTTGAGATATGATGAGTATGTAGAGATGAACTGTATGCTGTTCTGTTTGTGGAAAGCCACTGGGCTGTTTTGTTGTTGAATATTAAAAAGTACAGGCTTCTTAATTAGAGATGAATCCTTAGATCATCACAATCAAGGTGACTTAGGAACCTTGTTTTGTCACACTTAAGATGTCTCCCTGCATTTGAAGAAGCGTTACGAGATTCTCAAAGTAAATCCAAAAAATTGATACTAACTAGTTTTCTAACTACATTTTTAGAAGTACACGGTAAGGATGGTGAATTTAAGCAAAAAAAATAAAAAACTGTCATCATGTCATAAAATCTGTGCTTCCAGCAAGTGCTGGAAGGGACCCCAAAGATGATAGAGTTCAGCTCCCATCCTTGTTTTATTGGAGGAAAAGTGGATTCTGAAAGAGGGGAAGTCACTACCGTTGATCAACAGAACGCGTCTTACTGGACTGTGAGACATTACCCCTTCTTTTTAGTGGATCATGGCAATTTGGAGATTGAGCTTTTGTTCTGTCCCCTACTCCGCTAGTTCCCATTTTGACTGAATTTAGTCCTTAAAAGAGTTGTCTTTAAGAAAGATTTCTTTTGTAACGCAAGAAAGCTCTCCTTGGCATATTAGTAAATGTAGATGAGGGTATTCTTATGTAGGCTGTTGTCTTTCACTCAGAGAGTTTCTCTGACGGGTGTGTTTGCCCTGCAGAAACGACGCTCGGGAAGGCAAGTAAAGCGCAGAAAATACAATGAGGACCTGGACTTCAAAGTGGTGGATGATGATGGGGAAACAATTGCTGTTCTTGGAGCTGGTCGAACGTCTGCACTCTCAGCTTCTACACTGGCCTGGCAGGCAGAGGTATGGCCTTTGCATAAGGGTCCTGACTTTGGCTGGACAGTCATTTTGACCTAGATGACAGAGTTGTTTCTTGGCCCTTTGCTAAAGCATAAGTCAGATCATTTTAACTGCTGCTTGTAGCCTTCAAATAACTTCTTGTTGCACTGGGAATAACATTCAGACTCCTTATTGTGCTCAGCAGGACCCTCTACAGTCACACTCTCGCCTTGTTTCACCAAATTCTTCATTTTTTTAGATAAACAATTTTTCCCTGTCTCATTACTCTCCAGCCAAAAGACTGGCTGTCTTTTAATGCGTTGAACTAACAGTTCTTTTCCACCTGTAGACCTTTGCCTCTGTTCTTCCTTCTGCTTGGGATGCTTTACATGACTGGTTTATCAGTTTTGCCTAAAATGTTATCTCCTTAGAGAGGTCCTTCTTGACTCTTTTATCTAAAGTAGATTCCTGCCCCTCATCCCAATGATGTTCTATTTCAGCCCCTTGTATACTTCCTTAAAGCACTTACCACAACACAAATTGCATTTGAATGTGTCTGATCTCTGATGTTGTTTTGTTTGTCTCTCATTAAAATGTGGAAGTCTTGGCCCGGCATGGTGGCTTACACCTGTAATCCCAGCACTTTGGGAGTCTGAGGCAGGGGGATCACTTGAGGCCAGGAGTTCGAGATCAACATGGGAAAACCCCATCTCTACAAAAAAAAAATACAAAAATTAGCTGGGCATGGTGGTGCAGGCCTGTAATCCCAGCTACTTGGGAGATTGAGGCACAAGAATCACTTGAACCTGGGAAGCAGAGGTTGCAGTGAGCCAGGATCGCATCATTACACTCCAGCCTGGGTAACAGAGCAAGACACTGTCTCAAAAAAAAAAAAAAGAAAAGTCTTTTGTATAATAAATAGCTGTTAAGTGAATGAGATCAGATGAACTAGTAATTATAGTTGGAACTCGGAACTCTGATTCAACAGGCTTGTATTGCGAGTCTAGATGTGCTGGGTACAGAGGCTGCACAGAAGCAAGAGTGGTCAGATGTATAGGAAGACAAGGACTTAGGAGGAACTTTTCCAACATGAACTTCATAAAGCCCCAGAAACTGAATGGCACCACAAGCTGTGATATGACAAATGGATAATCTTGGCTGGATGCCGGGGTGTAATTTGAGGGGTGGTGAGAGAGGAGGACTGAGAGGTAGGAGCAGTCACAGTGTGAAGGGCCTTGAATATCAGCTAAGGTATTTTGTTTTTATCCTGCAGATTGGACAAGGGATAGGAGGCACTGATGAGTTGAAGCAGAGGAGTAGGACCACTGTATTTGCGTTTTAGCAGTTTCTGTTGGCAGCAGTGTCAAGGAAGAAGATGATAGTATTAGCACTTGATACAGAGGCACTAGAAAGGAGAGAAGGGTTAAATGTTGAAAAGAAAGAGGTCTGTGCCAAGGAGCTTATAGAGAAGAAGTGAAAAGCAAGAGAAGAAGCAGGCTGTGCATGTAGGAGGGGCGTTATTGCCAAGAGCACATTCTGGGACATGGCTGTCTGTTGTTATGGAGTCAACTGTTGCTGACTTGGCAGAATTCACACTCTGTATGGAGCGGTAGCATCACAAATACCTGTCATTCCTCCTGGATGCTAGTGAATCTTATGGAAGCTGATAGTACTTCATCTTCCTCGACTACCTTGCCTCCAACTTAAACCATTTTCATATAATTCCACATATTCTTTCACTCTGTGTTTGCATAGAAAGTAGCAGGGAGCAGGGACTATTGTCTCTGTTTTAACAATGAAGAAACTAAAGCCCAGAACGATCCAGGTCAGAGTTACATAGCAGCAGTTAATCAGTGACTAGCGTGTGAGAGTTGATTTCATGTCTCTGCTAAGGGTTATCCAACTAATGAATATAACAGTAGGAATAATAATTTGATGTATTGTCACTATAATACTTTTCAAGCAAATACTAATATTTAAAAATAGCCCTTGCAAGACTGCCATGAGGTGATAGAATTGTATTGCTTTGTAATGGGGTTTTCATTCCTTGGGGATGTTATGGTTGGTTTGGTAGTTAAAACACTATATGGAAATTTGATTTTCTCCTAGTAGCCATTTAGCCTAAGCCATTGACCATATTTCAGATGTTGTTATGACTTCTCCCCTGGCACCTGAAGGGCAGCAGTAGCTGATCTAACTAACAAATAGTTCAGGAAATGTTGGGTATCTTATTAAGACTCATTTTTTTTCTTCTAAGGATATAGCAAAGAGAGGGTTTATATATGGAGAAACATAAATTAGAATCTGAATTATATCTCAAAAAAATTTACCAGATTTAAGGAAGGGAGAGGCCTGATTCATGGTTTTGGCTTTGACATTCAGAGAAGTGCGACCATGTGGGGCTGGCCTCTGAGCCAAGGCCTGGCCTAGCATGCAGGGCAGGCCACACAGCCAGTGAGGGGACTGGAGAGATCGGCTTACCGAGTGATTTTCAAAATTGGTGCTCTGTAGAGTCCTAGTTGCTGCAGAACCAAAACAGCTCCACTTAAAACTGTTTTTACATACTGGGCTTCCTGAGGAAGTTTGAACAAAGATTTCCCACGCTAACGAAAAGCCTGAAAGCCTTGAATCTCATCTAGGATTCCAGGCAATCTCAAGGCACATCCAGTGGCACAGAAAATCACTGAAGAAGAGGAAGCTTGTTCCTATATCCTTCCCCCGGGGCCCTCTGGGTGGGTGTCTGCCTGCCTGCTAGCTTTAGCTCGGGGCAGAGAAGGGGATGGAGTCAACACCAGAATGGCCCCACTGCCATCTCTCTGCAGATCTATGCAGTATCTTCTCAGCATGCTCAGCCCACTTCTGTGACTGCTGGCCCTTGTCCCAGCCCCAGATCACAACCTCAGCATTGGTTACCAAGTGGTGAGTTGCTAAAACATCTTTACACACAATTCACTTTAGCTCAGGAATGGCATATTATCACAGCTGTGCTTTGGACTCTATAGCACAATCCTGAGCTTGGGATTCAGGGGTAGAAAAGTTTCCATTCTAAATGTGACTCTTTATTTTCTTATTCTTTGTCAAACTCATTTTGGTGTCTGGAACACAAACTTTTAGAGTTCTGTGGTGTATTTTATTTACAATGCATAGACTGTTGACAAGGCTGTCTCAGTTTTTGCCTCTTGCAATTTGGGTGGTTTGTGTGATTTTGCCTTTTGGAACAGAAGGACTTGAATTTGAATAAAGCTTTGGCTCGTGGTATTCTCCTGTGCTGTGCTCTGTGTCTGCGTACAGTGCACTCTTCTTTGATAGGCCTTTTTCTATACCTGGCAGGCTGAGCTCAGTTGTTTCCTCCTCCCGAAAGTTCCTTGCTCCTCCGAGCTGGGGATAAGTGCCCCTCCCCTCTACTCTTAGTGCACTGTAATATGTTTAACTGTCATTGTCCTTCGGACACCTGCCAAATTTTTTGTTTCCTTCTTCTAAACCATGAGTTATGTTAGTGTAGGATTTGTATCTTTTTTTGTCCTATGTGCCTCTCAGGTAGGAGAGTTTCAATAAAATAAATTTACACTTACTCCCAGGAACTATTCAGATGGAGTGGCACTTTCCATCTTCTGCTCGATAATGTTTTTCATTATTGTAATTATTATTCCCTAAGTCTAAATTCAGCTGGGACCCTTGTACCACTCATTCATAGCCTGTGATGGTCCTGATTTTCAGTGCCTCTGCCATACTGTTTTGATGATCACTCCTGATTGTTCCCCAGTCAGATTGCAGAGTTTTGCAAAAACAGGCATCACTTTTTAATTTATTGTAATTTTTCTTAGCATAGGTAGAACTTTATGTTTCTGCTGGTTGGTAGCTAATATAAAGACCTACTTAGTTGAACTTATCAAATACTTATTCAGTGAGTGAATAAATATGTTTAAAACTCATTATGGTATGAAACTGGTAATGATTTGTTTAAACCTCAACTACTTTAAAACTCAAACTGGTATGATTTGTTTAAACCTCTGTATTAGAAAGGAAAGAGATTTTTCTTTTCTTCCAGGCTCTTGTTTCCTCCATTTCCGTATACTGGCATTTTTTCCTCACTGGTATTCATCTCTGTCTCACTTAAACCCTCAGACAGGCCTCTTTTCCGAGGCTCCTTGCTGCTATTTGGCATTGCCGTAGCTTCGTACCAGTGTGTGTGACTTGGTGCAGAAGTGTCCGTTAGGGCCCTTCATCATAAGGCTCCTATCAGCTCTGCCTGGGTGGGTAATTTCTTGAGTCTTCCCATTTCTTCACTGGGTACAACCACCAATTCCCACACTGTCTTTAGGTTGTTCCCTGTATTTGTTTCCTCTTGGTTTCTGCTGCCACCCCCTGTGCTGAGCCCAGTGTACAATTTACTGCAGCACACACTTCTGTAGTTTGCCTGCCACAAGTCTCAGCTCTCCCCAGTCGGATACCAGACTTAACTTTCCCAAAATACCAGGGAATTGCTGGTATTTCTCAGTCTCCTGCTCACGAAATCCAAGGTGGGTACTTTTTAACTCCCTTGTTAGATCAAAACTCCTGTGTTTTCTTTTCTTTTCTTTTTTTTTTTTTTTTTAAAGATGTGGGCACATACTACCTGTTTACTCTCATTCCTACTCCTCATCTTGTGTAATGCTTTCACTCTAATAAGGCAGGTTACTTAGCATTCTAGATATGCATCATACATCCCATAAGATTGTTCTTTCATCTCTCATTTCATCTTACCTTTCTCTTTGCTGTCCTCTTTTATGAGCCAGTGTTCTTTAGGGCCCAACTAAAACCTCACCTATGCTTTGAAATCCATGCTGTTTTCACTTTCTGAACTCTCATTGGACTGTAGTTACTGTTTGACCAATTAACATTTACCCTGGGATATTTCTAAGACAGATATGTTTATTTTGTCTTCCCTGAATGAGTGTAATCCCCTTGAAATTGGGCATAAAGCTTGATACTGGTTTTGTATATTACATGGCACTTGATAAATACTGTGGTTTCAAACCTGATTTGCTTCTTGTTACGCTCCCTGGTTATGGTTTGCTAAATAGAAGTAAGAGGGGTAGTTGGTTGAGGTTGAAGGTAAATAGGGTTAAAAGTTTTTGAAAATTTTCCCTAAGGATAAAATATTAAGATTATGTAAATCTCTGACATAAAAGTGTATGAATTAAAATGGTCTTCTTTGAAGGATAATTTAAGGAAATTCCAAGCAGTTGAGAACAGATGGTTGTTATGGAAGTGTGTCTGGCAAGCAGATTTAGTTTATATCTGTGTGTATCTGTATACACTGAGTGTTTATACACACATGATCGTACTTATGCACAATCTCTGTTCAGAAAAAAAAAAAGATTCGAATTTTCCAGTTTCCTTCCTACTTCGATGTGTATTTCGGAAATGCTGCTCCCTTTTCATTTCATTAGGATAAAATAAAAACCCGTTTTCCATATTTGGATGATCTCTATTGATTCTTTAACATGAGTGCTTACCCTCTCTTTTTTAACAGTGCCAAAAAAACAAATTGAAATTTTATTTCAAACTCCTTAATTTTCACTTGAAAATTTCTTATAATGAAAAGTGTTTAAACCCTGACTTCTTTTAATATTCAAAGTCCTGTGCTTTCTTCATCCGTATATTAAAGTTTCTTTAGATTTGGTCCTAGTTAAATATTCTGAATTGTAATCAAAATCCTATCATCAGAAACCATTTTTATCTATTCTTCATGGTAGGTAGAATAGGAAAATATTTGAAGCAATCTAGTAGTAAGGAAGAGAATCCTTTGAGTGTGTGTGTACATGTGTGGATGCTTGCTTGCTAGTCTGGGGTATACAGACTTTGGAGCAGGTGGCGAAAGTAGTCAGCAGTCGTGAAAGTTTACTGCTTGCCCACAGATATAACTCATATGTCACATCATTTCCAGAGCCTCTTCTAATTGGCCCAAGTGCTCTGGCTTGTGTATTCTCATAGTACTTGCTTTTTACTACTGTTACCATGTTCTATTGCAAAATCTCCTAACATTATTTATTCAGAAATATATATTGAGCACCTACTATATGCCAAGGACTGTCTAATTTCTGGAAATAACACCAGGGAACAAAAGCGACAGAAATTCCTGCCCTCGTGGAAGAGCCTGCAACAAATTCACAACTGGTCTCTCCCTCCAACATTTGCCACATTTTGAACCTACATGGTGGGAGGCCAAAGGACCTAGGTCAAAACTTCCAAAGAGTAGAAGTAAATAGGGAGAGGCTATTAATAAACCTTAAATAAGAAAATTACCTAGTACATCAATGGCAGTAAATGCCATTCTAAAAATATATTAGAATAAGGGTGATGCAGAATTCAGGGTGAGGATTGCAATTTTAAATAGGGTGGTCAGAGTTGCCTTCACTAAAAGTATAATATGTGAGCGAATAATAGAAGGAGGTAAAGGAGAGAGGGAGTTGTGCAAGGCAGAAGAACATCTATACAAAGTCCTGAATAGTCTATACAAAGTCCTGAGGTAGAGGCATGCATGGTATGCATGAAGAATAGACAAGGATAACTGAACCATAACAGATGAGGTAGGAGGGTGGGCATGGACCCTGTAGGACTTGTAGACATTGGAAGATGTTTAGTTTTACTTTGAGTTAAAAGAGAAGCCTTTTAAGCAGTGTAAGCAGAGGAATAGCTTAATAAAAAAGGTCATTCTGGATGTTATGTTGAGAATAGACTAGTGGGGCAAGAACAGAAGCAGGGAGACAAGTTAGGAGACTCTTGAGAATAATCTGGGTGAGAAATGAAGGTGGTACAAATCAAGTTAGAAGCAATGGAGATGGTGAAAAATAGGCTGGGTTTTGGACATACTTTAAAGATAGAGCCAACAAGATTTTTAGGCCAGTCAGATATGGTGTATGGAAAGGAAAGAGGAAGAGTCAAGGATTACACCAAGATTTTTGGTTTGAGTACCTGAAAGCATAGTTTACTCTAACTCAGGTGGGAGAAGACTGTAGGTAGGAGGGGTAGGAAAGGGGAGTTGGATAGGAGTTTAGTGTATGGATATTTCAAATTTGAAATACCTCTGAGATACTCAAGTGGAGATGGTGTATAGGAATTACATATATGAGGCTGTTGCCAGGGGAGAGGTTCTGAGCTGGATGATGCCTGTATTTAAAACCCTGAGACTGAGTGAGATCACCAAGACAATGAATACAGATAGAAAAGAGAAGAAACCCAAAAGCTAAGCCCTAGACCGCTCTAGTAATGAGAGTTAATATTGGAAAAAATATATATATAAATTGCAAAAAGCTCTTTTTAAAGGCATCATATAGCTGTGGAAGCAACGAGAATGAGATGAACTAAAATATCAGACAGTAAGGTTTATCCCTAGGTGGGCTGATGATGACTGGCTGTTTTCTTCTCTGGAGACATTTCCCAGTTCTGGGAGTGGTCTGAGGGTCAGGTTTGGCCCAAACAAAAGAGACTGTTCTGGGTGGAAGAGAAACCATCTGACACTACTGGGGATTGAATATACAGGGCTGGTGGAATGTTTGGAAACTAAAGAAATCCCCAAAGCAAGGGGATTTCCTCAAGAGACTTCTACTGAATTCTGGGGTATCCCAGGAAGCTAGGAGTTCAGCCAGAAGGCAGATTGAAATTTCATAGTCGCCTGGTACTTAGGAGACAAAAAAATCACTAAAGGAATGGAACTACCACAAAATACTGACTCTCGCTTAAGGTATTTGTCGGACTTTTAACCTGCGTGGGGCAGAAGACTAAAACACTAAGCTCAAAACCTCCATAGAGTATGTTTCAGGGTTCAAGAGAAAAAAGACCTGCCAGTCTCTCACTCAGTGATCCTGGATACTCATGTTCCAAAAACAGCAAAATAAGAGGTGGATTGAATCTTAAAACAGTCACTCAGTCCTAACCCAACTCAGTCTCTGACTGGATCAAAGGGACCATCCCCTCGCCCTGGTTGGCTAAGAGAAAATGGGAAATACTTGTAGTACAAAATACTGTTTGGAGCTGCTACAATTCGTTTATCCACAGTGTCCGACATAAAATAAAAAATATTAGGCATTCAAAGAGGATGGAAAAGGTGGCTAAAAATTAAGAGAATAATTATATAATAGAAGCAGACCCCAGGTGACCCAGATATTAGAGTTGGCAGGGGGAAAGAACTTTAAAATAACTATGATTAAAATGTTAAAGAAAATAGAGGGGGCCAGCACAGTGGCTCGTGCCTATAACCCTAGCACTTTTGGAGGCCAATGCTGGAGTATCACTTTGAGCTTAGACTTTCGAAGCCAACCTGGGCAACATGGCAAAACCCTTCTCTACAAAAAAATACAAAAATTAGCTGGGTGTGGTGGCTTGCACCTCTAGTTTCAGCTACTTGCAAGCCTGAGGCTGGAGAATCATTTGAGCCCGGGAAGTGGAGGTTTTAGTGAGGTGAGATCACTCCACTGCACTCTTCAGCCTGGGTGACAGAGTGAGATCCTGTTTTTAAAAAAAAAATAGAGGAAAAGATGGATAAGATGAATTTTAAAGTGAAAACTTCCAACAGAGAATTAAATCTATAAAGAGAATCAGGTAACAGTGTAGAATGAAAAAACCAGTTTATAAAATTCAAGACCAAGTGGATAGGTTTGTAAGTAGATTAGATGCAGCAGAAGAGAAGATGAGTGAATATGAAGACAGATCAATGGAAAATTTCTAAAGCACATAGAGGAAAAAGAATGAATCAAACAGAGCAAAAGGTAAAAGCTTTTTTTTTTTTTTTTTTTTTGAGACAGAGTCTCACTCTATCACCCAAGCTGGAGTGCAGTGGCACTATCTCAGCTCACTGCAACCTCTGCCTCCTGGGTTCAAGCAATTCTCTTTCCTCAGCCGCCTAAGTAGGTGGGATTACAGGTGTGCATCACCATGCCCAGCTAATTTTTGTATTTTTAATAGAGATGGGGCTTCACTATGTTGGCAAGGCTGGTCTCAAACTCCTGACGTCAGGTAATCCACCCACTTCGGCCTCCCAAAGTGTTGGGATTACAAGTGTGACCCACTGCACCCAGCCGAAAGTTCTAAGTATTTCTGATTGGAGTCCTAGGGATAGAGGAGATTGGAGCAGAGTAGCCTTGGAAGATATAACTAATGACCAAGAATTCCTAAACTGATGGAAGATATCAACTAGTAGATTCAAAATCAGATAACTCTGAAGCAGGAAAAATACAGAAAAAGAAAACCATACTTAGGCATATCTTAAACTGTAAAAACCAAAGACTGAGAGAACATTTAAAAGCCGCAAGAGAAAATCTGATGGATAATATTGTATTAAGTAGTACAATATTGAATGCATTATTTCCTGAATTTGGGAGTAAGAAAAATACTTCACTGTCATAATTTATACTCAGAAATACAGTGTAGGACCTGGCCACTACAATAAAGAGAAAGAATAAATAAAAAGTTAAAAGATTAGAAAGGGAGTAGTAAAACTTTTTTATTATTTGTAGATGACATGAGTGCATATGTAGAAAATTGAACAGAATGTACTAACAAATCATTATAAATAATAAATGTAGATTTAGTTAAGTTGCTGGATACAAAGACAATATGCAAATACATGAGTTTTTTATTTCTATAAACTAGCAACATAACATCAGGGAAGGATAATTATTAAATCCCATTTATAATAGCATCAAGGTATCAGATACCCTGGAATAACTCAAAAAAATACACAAGCTGTCTCTTCTAAAAACATTGCTGTGAAAAAAGAAGACCTAAACAAATAGATGTAGCACATATGGGGTTTTGTTTTGTTTTGCTTTGCTTTGTTTTGTTTTGTTTTTGAGATGGAGTCTCACTCTGTCACTCAGGCTAGAGTGCAGTGGCGTGATCTTGCTCACTGCAACCTCTACCTCCTGGGTTCAAGCAATACTCCAGCGTCCTGGGTAGCTGGGACTATAGGCATGCGCCACCACACCCTGCTAATTTTTGTATTTTTAGTAGAGACAGGGTTTCGCCGTGTTGGCCAGGCTGGTCCCGAGCTCCTGACCTCAAGTGATACACCTGCCTCGACCTCCCAAAGTGCTGGGTTTACAGGCATGAGCCACCACGCCTGGCTACATACGGGTATTATAATACTGCTAAGATGTCTATAATTCAAATCCAGTCAAAAACTAAGCAGGGTATTTTTTAATTGGTGGAAACATATATGAAAATGCTGAAGACCTATCTAGCATAACCTGAGACAGTCATGAAAAAGAACTAAATTGGAAGGTTTAACTGTAAGACTTTGTAATCAGGCTATAGGAATGAAGACGGGGCAGTATTGCCGTAAGGATAGTCAAATAGATCAGCTGAACAAAATAGGGCTACCTTGTTCAGTATAGACCCTATCAGCCACATGTGCCTATTGAGTGCTTGAAATGTAGCTAGTTTGAATTAAGATGTGCTATAAATATAAAATACCATATTTTGAAGACTTGGTATGAAATGACTATTAAAATTTTTTTTAATTTTTTAGTTGATTACACATTGATAATATTTTAGATATATTGGTTTAAGTGAAATATATTATTAAAATTATTTGCACCTGTTTCTTTTTACTTTTTTAATGTGGCTACTAGAAAATTTTAAATTACATTTAAAATTAAATGACATTACATTTAAATTTAAAATTTGATTAAAATAAAAATTACAATTTACATTTGTAGCTTAATGACATTGGTGACAACACAAATTTCTTAAACAGCACACAAAAACACTATTCATAAGAGAAAAGATTGATAAAATGGATTATATAGAATTTCTGTTCATCAGAAGACACATTAAGGGATTGAAAAGGCAAACCATAGACTGGTAGAAGATGTTTGTAATCTGTGTATCTGAGAGAGGACTCTTATTTAAAATAATTCTTGAAAATAAATTAAAAAGAATAATTTATAAAATAGGCAAATGGCCCGAATAGGAGGTTCACAAAAGAGGATATCCAAATGGCCAGTAAACGTATGAAAAGAGGCACAGGATCCTTTGTTATCAGGAAAATGTGGATTAAAGAGACAACACTACACATCCACCAGAATGGCTAACATGCTAAAGACTGACAATATCAGGTCACCCAGAACTCCCATACCTTGCTGGTAGGTGTCAAAATTTTTACAATCACTGAGAAAATTTTTGACAATATTATTTATTGATTGATAATATTTATTAAAATTAGTCATCTACCTACCCTATGACCCAGTATTTCTCCTCCTAGTTATATATCCAAGATAAATTAGCATATTTTTCCACCAAAAGACATAATTTATACAAATTTCTTGTGTAATACAAAAATTGGAAGCACACCAAATATTCCTCAACAGTAGAGTGGATAGTGTATTTATATTACAAAATACTACACAGTGTTAAAGAAGAATGAACTATTTACTGTACGATTCAATTTACATGAGGTTTGATAGTACACAAAACCAGTCTGTGGTGGTAGAAGTCTGAATATATATTGGTTACTTACAGTGGGGACAGGATTTTTCAGAGTGTTGGAAAAATTATATAACTTGATCTTGAGTGGTAGTTATATAAGTGCATATGTGTATGTAAAAATTCAAGATGTACACTTGAGATTTCTGCATACTATAAGTATGCCATACCTCAATAACTAAGCATTATGTTAGCATGCCTGATAGTTCCTTGATGACTAAGACTAGACATATCTCATTTACTTCTGTAAGACCGGTGCATAAACTAAAAGCACTCCATAAATAATGTGGGATAAAAATTTAGGAAGGAAATGAGGTAGGAAGCTGGTTCATTAGTCTAGTTTCTCTTAACCTAGCACCTGTTCACTGACCGCTTGCCATAGTCAGACTTTAGTTAGTTGGCTGCAAGATCGGTGGTCGTGGTCCTTGCTGCTCGTTAAAGTACACCTGGCTTTGGCCCTTTGCTGTTACCATCCTGACAGTATATAAGTCTGAGTGTATGGAGCAGGGGGAGACTTCTTAAATTAAGTGACGTAAATCGAGAAAAATAGCTGTCTCCACTCTGTGGCCTCAGAGAGTTTGACACTTTATTTCCTCACTGTATTTCCTTCTTTCTTTTCCTCTTCCTTGTTATTCAGCATTCAACAAATACCTGTTGATTATGCATTTCATGGTCTAGCTATGGCGGTATATAAAACAAGGATCCCTGCCCTCTGAAGGTTTATGTAGTAAAGGGAGAAGACAGCAATAAACAGTGAACTGCCACCTATCTATGTTTAGGAACCAAGCAGAACAAATACTTAAACAGAGAAACAAAACCATAGTCTGTATTTGCACCCCTTTCTTCTATTGTGTGGTAATTATAGTTTATTTGCCTTCCTGTTGAGTGGTGAGAAGGGATGTGTGTGGTTTTGGATTAACTTCTGCATGGCATCTGGCACAATGCCATGTGTCTGAGAGAGCTTAGTAAATATTTGTAACCTTTGGGAGCATCTGCCTGTGCTTGCTTACTGATTTCCATAATTCTTTTCTGCCGTGTGCCTTCCTCATTTCTTTTAACCCATCATCACTTTCCTGGGAAAAGCTTGATTTAAGATCTTAAGAGATGTTTTCTATAATTTTATGGCTTTACGCCCTAGAATGGGTACACTGAAGGTATACAAATCACCTTTCTGGGATGTTCCAGCCAGGAACCCAGAATACCGAATTTGGCAGTTACGTTGTTGTGATGACTGTTCTTTTCATATGGTGTTTTAAGTTACATATTGTAATAGATCTGAAAAGGTCACTGTGCATACGAAACCACTAAGAAATAATGCTGCTCGAGGTTCTAGAAAGAGTGTTAAACATTCAGTATTTTTTAACTATAAATATTCTGTAGAAAGAGATTTCATGGAGACATGGAGCACAGAAGTGTTGATATTTATCTAGGGTAAAAAGGAATACGTTTTCAGTTGGAATTTACCTTCAAAGGATGATCCGTGAAATAGCCTTTTCCAGCTACAAAAGGGGAAAGATGGTACAATTTAATAGAGAATAATTGTACCTTGAGTTTGAGTAGTATGTGAAAATATTTTTCCCACAGTAATACTATTTTATCTTCCCACTAATCCAGTGAGAGATGTATTTTTAACTCCTATTTTAATAGATTTGAAGACTAGGAGGTATTGACTTGCCTAAAGTCAATAGCTGGTAGCTATTAGAACTAATTTTAAGACCCCAGACTCAGAACTTTCTGAAAATTCTATGCAGCAACACGTAGGTAGTTTTGCAAAGAAGGTAAGTCCGAGACCAATTTTAAGTATGTTAAATGCAGATCTGAAATTGAATCTGAAAAACATCTCTGCTCTTGTGATGTAGTTGTGTCCAGAGCTTAGAAGCCACCACCACTTTGAATTCTAGGTTTGCAAAATGTTTGTGACCTTTTGACCACTCTGTGGCCTGACAGGAGACCTTGGTACTCAAAGGTGAACTTTTGAATGAAGTAGTACCTATTGTAGTATTTCTTATAGAATTGTTTTCTTGGATTCTGTGGTTCCAGCAATTTTCGGTTTTTTTCATCTTTGTCCCCAGGAGCCTCCAGAAGATGATGCAAACATCATTGAGAAGATCCTGGCATCTAAGACTGTCCAGGAGGTTGGTGGCTCGTGTTTCTCGCTTTTATATCATTAGCACAGATTACATCTTCTATGAAGAGATTTTTGGCTAGAGAACCTAGAATGACCGTTATTGTCTGGAGTGAGAGCTAGGCAAGAATATTGTCTGGCTAGCCAACACTTATTTTTACCCCTATAGAGCATTTTAGGACATAAAACTCTTAAAATATCTAGAATGGCTCAAGCTAATGATTTCCTCCATTCTGATCCTAGCAAAAGCCATATATCCCTTAGCTGCTGTAGCCCACCAGAATTTAGCAGAGGGCCAAGAAGAAGAGATGGAAACAAAGTTGTAGTGGAGGCTGGGTTCAGTGGCTCATGCCTATAATCCCAACACTTTGGGAGGCCAACATCGGAGGATTGCTTGAGCCCAGTAGTTCAAGACCAGCCCGGGCAACATAGTGAGACCTTGTCTCTATTTTAAAAAGTATATACACACACACACACACACACACACACCCATATGAGTCCTAATGGAAATGTCGTAGGGGTTCTTTTCTTCAATCTCAGGGCCATTGTAGGAATCACCTAGAGGAAATTCCTGGAGTGGTAGAGTATGTTGGTGCTGGTGAGAGCATGGCTTCATCTTTACTTCAAGTATTTATGACAGTAAACTTCCTTGCTTGGAGAGTGAATACCATTGGCATTTCAGAAGTGAGGCGTTAGGGGGACACCAGAGATGAATGTAGTCACTTCCATACCAGGCTCTGGTCCTGACATTTCTGAAGAGACCTGGGCCAGTTTGGGTTTATCAGCTGAGTGCCGTCCCAGCCTAGACCTTGGAAGGACAGCATGAAGATCAATTTTTTGCAGCTGTGTATTCCACCTTTGGAAAACCTGACAAATAGGTGTCAGGAAAAGGCCTGGGAAAATGAAAATATGCTCAAGAAATCTTTATGGAAATCAGGCAGAGATGTTGATTACCTGTTTTCTTTTGGCTCAATAAGGATGATCTGCCTGGGATCTGGGCTGATAACTGCTTGCTATTTGTTACAGGTTCACCCAGGAGAACCTCCATTTGACTTGGAGCTGTTCTACGTTAAGTATAGAAATTTGTACGTCTATTTAAAGTGTTCTCTGTATTTGGGTTTTATATGAATAAAACTTTCTTTCTCTTGTGACTTTATTATCTTCTGCATCTTCAGAGTCTTGCCTCTAAGGCATGACCCACAGGTCTTGGCTGACTAAAGTTTACCTTAGGCAGTAACACTCAATTATAGCTGCACACAGAATTACCTGGAGAGCTTTTTTAAACTTCTTTTTTTTTTTTTTTTTTTTTTTTTTGAGACGGAGTCTGGCTCTGTCTCCCAGGCTGGAGTGCAGTGGCCAGATCTCAACTCACTGCAAGCTCCGCCTCCCGGGTTTACACCATTCTCCTGCCTCAGCCTCCGGAGTAGCTGGGACTACAGGCGCCCGCCACCTCGCCCGGCTAGTTTTTTTTTGTATTTTTAGTAGAGACGGGGTTTCACTGTGTTAGCCAGGATGGTCTCGATCTCCTGACCTCGTGATCCGCCCGACTGGGCCTCCCAAAGTGCTGGGATTACAGGCTTGAGCCACTGCGCCCGGCCAGCTTTTTTAAACTTCTGAAGCCCTTCCTCCACCCAAGACCATCGACTCAGACTCAGTGGGGCCCAAGGATTGTTGTTTTTTTAAAACTCCTTGGGCAATTCTCATATGCAACCAGGATAGAGAACCACTCTCCTGTAGCATATGCTCTTTTCCCTTCTTATATTTTTTCGTTTCTGCTACAGCCCACTTTCACTAACGTGTGTTAATGATAACCTGCCCACACCTGCACTGCCTCTGTTCTTGGCCAGTTTCTCTAGAAGCTGCGGAGAGATCAGTTGCTTGGAATTACTCCATTTTGTTTTGTTTTCTGTTGTTGCCCTTAAGATGAGGGTCTTTCTAAGCCCAATCTCCAGCAGTTGCACAATAAACCATTTTACTATTTCTGTGTTAGATGGTCACCCTGTTTATTGAACACCTTAAAGCTCAATCATTTGCTAGTTATGTGCTTGCCTGACAATTTGTATGTCTTTGGATAGTTCCTACTTACATTGTAAATGGGCCACAATGGAAGAGCTTGAAAAGGATCCTCGCATCGCACAGAAGATCAAGCGATTTAGGAATAAACAAGCCCAGATGAAGCACATTTTTACGGAGGTGAAGCAATATTTACTGACTCATTTGACTGCTGCTTTTCTTGCAGCAGTAAATACTGTGTTTATGTTTCTAAGTCCAAGTTAAAATCCTATACAGATCTGTTGCTCAAGTCAAATTGATAAATGTGTGCTGATTTGCAACAAAACTAGTCTAGATTCAAGTCAAAGAAAAGTATCCACCAAAGTTCAGGATGAAACCTTATAAACTGACAACTCGTAAGAGCATGCATCTTGGTGTGAATACTAATAAATAGCTAGAGTGAGAGGAATATGCACACAATTCTTTCGTCTCTGCTCCCTCAACCCCCCACAACCCAAAAGACATTTCAGAAGGTCCTAAAGTTTGAATGTAAAAAAAAAAAAAAAATCTAAAAGTGTGAGAAAGTAAATAATTTTATTTATGTAAACTTGGGAATTTCTAAATATTGTACCTACAGCAAGAGGAAGGACTGATGGATTTTAATATTAAACAAATCTGTAAGTGGTATACATCAGAAAATGCCACAAACCTTAACCTTAATGTGTTATTCTTGGAATAAAGTCTAAACCCTGTAATATAGCCTACATAGCCCTTTGTGTCTGTTTTCTGATCTGTTCCTAAAGCAGTGGTTTTCCCTTGGCTGAGAATAGAGGAAAGTGTGCTGGGGTATATAGAAATAATGCAACAAGAGTTCATATTTTTGTGGAAGGGAAAGGCTCTTGAGAATATTGGAACACATGAAATTAAGGAGGAATAATACTGAAGAGTAGTTCCTATAACACTGCCTTTGGTCTTGACCTATTCAACATATTTATTAGTAACTTGGGTAAATATTTTTGTGATATAAATAGTAACTTAGTTTGAGTAGAGCTTTATGTCCATTATTTCCAGCTGCTTTATGAGGTAGCTAAAGCACACATGGACGAAACTCAGGCTCCAAGAGCCTGCAACTTCCCACATGCACAGACGTAGACTCGTGACTAAATCCTAACTCCTGAAGACCCAGGAGACGTCCTAACCAGACCCAATACTGGGAGGATAAATGACAGAATCAGCCTGGGTTTGCCTGGACAGGCTAGGATGAATAAATGTAGGAATAAATGTAATATCCTACATTGTTCTTGGAATCTTTCTAGTTCTGTAGTGAGGAAAATGACTAGGTAGCAGTTCTAGGGAGAAAAGATATTGCCAGTTGGATTAACTACACATTTACTGTGTGTCAAGAGTAGGAAGTGGCTGCTTAAAAAGTAAACTAATCCTACTAATCCTGGACTGCACCAATAGAACAGTCCTGCTGTACCAGGCTCCTTTCATTCCTAAATGTTAAGTTCATTTGGGTACCAGGATTCAGCGAGGGACTTTGCAAAACCTGAGGGCAGCTGCAAGAGGACTGTCATGGTGGGAATGGGGCATAGGTGGAGAGCGGACTGCACAATGCTAAGAGCCTGGGCTCTGCAGTCAAACTGCCCCTCCCAGCCCAGCCTCACACACATCTGGGTGGCCTCAGGCCGTGGCATAAGCTCCTTCAAACTCAGTATCATAGGAAAAAGCAGGACTCCTGATAGAATCAGCCTCACAGAATACCTGGAAGGATTAGATGATAATTTTCTTGCCATTTTCAGCTTTATTGGAGTATAATTGACAAACATGTATATTTAAGGTATACAACTTGATGTTTTAATATATGTGTACATTGTGAAATAATCACTATAGTCCAGCTAGTGAGGATATCCTTCACCTCACATAGTTAGGGGATTTTTTTCTTTCTTTTTTCCCACCTTAGGGTGAGAACACTTGAGATTTATCCTCTTAGAAAATTTCAAATATATAATATAGTATTTTTAACTGTCATCACCATTCTATACATTAGGTCTCCAGAACTTATTCATCCTGAATAACTGAAATTTTATACGCTTTGACCAGTGTCTTCCTTCCCATTTATCCCTTTCATCCCTGGCAACCACCATTTTACTCTCTGCTTCTACAAGTTTGATTATTTTATGTTCCACATATAAGTGAAATCGTACACTTATCTTTGTTTTTGTGTGTCAGGTTTATTTTACTTTGTGTAACATCCTCCGGGTTCATCCATGTTGTTGCAAATGATGGGATTTCCTTTTTTTTTTTTTTTTGAGATGGAGTCTTGCTCATCGCCCAGGCTGGAGTACAGTGGCACGATCTTGGCTCACTGCAAGCTCCACCTCCCAGGTTCACGCCATTCTCCTGTCTCAGCCTCCCGAGTAGCTGGGACTACAAGCGCCCGCCACCACACCCGGCTAATTTTTTGTATTTTTAGCAGAGACAGGGTTTCACCGTGTTAGCCAGGATGGTCTTGATCTCCTGACCTCATGATCTGGCCACCTCGGCAGGCGTGAGCCACCACGCCCGGCCGGAATTTCCTTCTTTTTTAAAGCTGAATGATATTCTGTTGTGTGGATATCCCACTTTCTTTATCCATTCATCCCTTGATGGACACTTAGGTTGTTTCTGTATCTTGACTGTTGTGAATAATAAAGGACACAATGTTTTTAGCAGTGTTTAGCTCATAGGCACTATTCCATAAATATTAGCTTTTCGCATCGTTAAGATGGAAATGGTATATGAAGAACTGTTGAACAAACTGGGTTTTTTTTTTAACCCAAATAGGGAGGAGATTGCTGAAGAGCCTAAACAGAGAGGAAAGAATCAAATTACTTATTGCTGCTCTAGAGGAAGCAGTTCATACCAATGAGCAACAGTTATAAGGAAGGAAGTTAAGTTATAATTTACTAATGATAAAGATCATGATACTACTACTAAAGAGGTAGAGATAAAGCTGTTTCGACAGTGAATCAGGTCTTGGAGGGTAGTAAATTTCTTAATTGGGAATAATTGAATCTGAGAGGTTTGCTAGGGATGTTGTAAAAAGTATCCTGCATTGATTAGACGATGAAACTAGATAGCCCCAAAGTGCCTTGCAGCCTAAGTGTCAGTAAGAGCTCTCCAGCACTCCTGGAGGAGGACTTCAGCTTCTGGGTAAGAAAGAGTTGGGTGAACGGTCCAGTTAACATAGCTCCATGAACTTGGTCGCATTACTTAATATCTCTGAGTCAGTTTCCAAATCTGTAAGGTAATTATAGTACCTACTCCGTAAGATAGTTTTGGAGCTTAAATGAAAGTACTTAGCATTACTGTGGACATACATTAAATATTTCTGTATGTTGCTTGTTGTTGTTTTGTAGGTAAACTTTTTTTGAAGCATAGTGTGCGTAAAGATAAAGTATACATCTCCATGAATTTTTACAATGTAAACACATTTGTGTAACTACTACCTAGATCAGCAAATAGAACATTGTCAGCACCCAGGAAGTTTGCCTCGTGCCCCCTTCCAATGTTAGCTATTGTTATTGTTAAGAAGAAAAAGAAACTGTGTTTCCTAGTTGCCAAGGGCTGTGTTTGAAATAAGGACCAGTAAGGAAAAGGGAACCCTTCTGCTGACTTTTGTACATTGCTATAATGACCAACAGGGAATTATTACCTGGCTAGGGTGTAGCCTCTAAGATGGTTGGATCCTTTAAATTTAGTCATGGAGAGCAGGCTTTGGAGACATTGAATAAATGCCTGTGACTTTTTTTATTAAGCAAACCCTTTCTTTTGTGTTTGTTGATAGGGCCCAGAGTAGGGGTCACTTAGAGATAACACCCTAGGTGTTGGATTTGAGGGAAGGGGACACACTTCTAACTGTTCTCCTCTGTTTGTGTTAGCCTGATGAAGACTTGTTCAATCCAGACTATGTAGAAGTTGATCGCATCTTGGAGGTGGCCCACACTAAGGATGCAGAAACAGGGGAGGTGGGTATTCACCTCTCCTAAAGCATCTTCCCTTCTTTCCACATGTTTCACTTGTTTTAACATGTGGCCTTTGTCTTAATGGTATTCCTGTCTAGTCATTTAGGGTGGTTTTTCAGAGGTTGGCAGATATGACTGACTCCTTTAATCTGATAGAACATTAAGTTTCTTTCCTATTTTCCTACCAGGAGGTAACACATTACCTGGTGAAGTGGTGCTCACTACCATATGAGGAAAGCACATGGGAGCTAGAGGAAGATGTGGATCCTGCAAAAGTTAAAGAATTTGAATCTCTTCAAGTTCTCCCTGAAATTAAGCATGTGGTAAAGTACTCTTGTCTCTCTCTGACACTTCTCAGAACATGTAATTTTATGAATTTTGCAATCATGGAAGTAATTTTATGAACTTTGCAATCATGGAAGTTCACCTGGCTGTGTTCCTAAGTGGTTTCTGTGGTATTTTACCTTTGTTACTTCTCATTGAACCTGCAATTCAGTGTTTTCCTCCCCAAATCGAACTTTGCCAGCACCCTGGTCACCTTTAGGTCTCAGGTCTATTTTGATGTATGTGACATTTAAGAAGCTTTGATATTGGCTTAGAATTCTTGGTGTGTGGCTGTTATATGGAGTCAGTAAAATAAAATTTGTAAGAAATGGCTGGTATACAAGAGAAGCTCACTAGTATCTTTCCTGTTTCTTATCTCTTCATCAGCTACCTCTTTTCTTTGATTTTCCCTTCTTCGCTCACCTGGAATATTATTAAGCGGAAGAACTGTCCTTTATCTGCAGATCCCTGTAACGCCCACAGAGAGAACATAGGTTTTTGATAAACATTATTGAATCTATTTGTTTTTCTGATTCTGGATTATTACCACTCAACTGCCAAGATCTCCCAGGGCACCTGAGAAGTATATAAATTATCCAACAATTAAAAGGAGGGAGAGTTGGGATCAGAGCTTTTATTTATTTTTTTATTTTGAGATGGAGTCTTGGTCTGTTGCTGGAGTGCAGTGGCACAATCTTAGCTCACTGCAACCTCCGTCTCCCGAGTTCAAGCAATTCTCTTGCCTTGGCCTCCTGAGTAGCTAGGAATACAAGCACTTGCCACCACGCCTGGCTAATTTTTGTATGTTTTTAGCAGAGATAGTGTTTCACCATATTAGGCTCGTCTTGAACTCCTGGCTTCAGGTGATCCACCTGTCTCGGCCTCCCAAATTGCTGGGATTATAGGCGTGAGCCACCGCACCCGGGCCAGAGCTTTTATTAAGGTGTAACTAACTTGAAAAGAGAATCAGTTGTTAAAGAATATGGCTATAGGCTGGAATGATAGTTTCTGTTTAAAAAAGAAAAATTACCATTTTTATATGAAAAACTCTTATCTAGTTCCGTATTAATATTATTTGTTGCTTTTACATCACTGGAAGGTTGATACTCAGAACATTAAACTTAGGTCCCTATAGGAGTCCATTCAAGCGCAGTGTTTCGTTTTTGTTTTTTTAGTATATGAAAGGTAGATAGAGGTGTCTTGAGATGCAGAACTGTGTAGAAACTTACATAGTTCATAGTGTTTTGATTACACGGTTGATTATTTTTCTTTCAACCCTCTCCCGTATATACTGTTTTCTGCTTTTAATTCAACTTGTCAGTCATCTATTAAGCATTTGCTATAGGTTGATTCTTGTGTGAGATATGGTAAGAAACAAGATACAGGCCCTGCCCTCAGGAGCTCACAGTCTAATGGAAGAAGCATGTGTGTACCTGGATAAATAAATACAGCACCAGGCTAATTGTGGTATGTGGCGTAATGCAGTGACGGACCAGATAGAGAGCAGGGAGAGTTTCATTCTGAAGCTAATTGTAAGTTATTATCTAGAAGCAATCAGGATTCCTACCCATTCTCTCAGCCTGACTCCTACTTAGTTCCCCCAACCTATACATTACTCAGAAGGTAATAACTATAGTTTGAAACCAGCCTTGGGACAATGAGATTTACCACTGTCTTCATTAGTATCCATGTTATGCTCCTAAAACATCGTTCTCTATCTATTATGCTGTTTGCTTTCCTCCCTAGGAGCGGCCTGCTTCAGACTCCTGGCAGAAACTCGAGAAGTCTCGCGAGTATAAGAACAGTAACCAGCTCCGGGAATACCAGCTGGAGGGGATGAACTGGCTTCTTTTTAACTGGTATAACAGGTAAGGAACCAAAACCAGCCCAGATGTTTGTACCCAGAGGTATATTATTGCCTTAGCCTGAAAAACCTAGAGTCGCAGTTGCAGACTGGTAAGAGGGAGCAGCATGGCCATCAATTTAGGGTGGTAATGTTTGCACATTAATCATCCAAGACTAATTTTATTTTTGTCACTTGTTTCTCCAACCAATAGGAATGACATCATTGACTTTGTGCCCTTTTTTTTGGCCAGCCACACCAAAAGGTTGGGCTCAATCTAGATGAAACAAAATCCAGAAGATCCTTTAAAGCTGTTTTCTATTTCTAAATCCTTAACCAAAAAAAAAATATATATATATATGTATATATATATGTGTGTGTATGTGTGGGAATATACAGCTATACAAAAACTTTTAAATATTTTAAAACTTCTTGATTCTTTGTAATAACACTTAAGAGTCAAAAAGTTTTTTAAAAATTGAAAGTTCATACAGTAAAAAAGTTACAGTAAGCTAGGGTTAATTTATTGAAGAAAAAATATTTTTAAATAAATTGAGTGTAGCTTTAGTGTACAGTATTTATAATGTCTACAGTGGTGTGCAGTAATGTCCTCGGCCTTCACATCACCCACCACTCACTCACTGATTCACCCAGAGCAACTTCCAGTCCTGTAAGCTCCATTCATGGTAAGTGCTGTATATAGGTATACCTTTTTTGTTTTTGTTTTTTAATGTTTATCTTTAGTTCTAGGGTACATGTGCTGGATAGGCAGGTTTGTTACATAGGTAAATGTGTGCCATGGTGGTTTGCTACAGCTATCAACCTATCACCTAGGTATACCATTTTATTTTTTTATTTTTATGTTTGTTGAAACAGCCTCGCTCTGTCACCCAGACTGGAGTGCAATGGTGTGATCTCAGCTCACTGCAGCCTCTGCCTCCTGGGTTCAAACAATTCTTCTGCCTCTGCCTCCCTAGTAGCCGGGATTACAGGCACCTGCCACCTCGCCCTGCTAGTTTTTGTATTTTTAATAGAGATGGGGTTTCACTGTGTTGGCCAGGCTGGTCTCGAACTTCAGATCTCAGGTGATCTGCCTGCCTTGGCCTCCCAAAATGTTGGGATTACAGGTGTGAGCCACGGCGCCTGGCCAGGTATACCATTTTTAATCTATATTTTGCTCTATTTTTACTTTGTCTTTTCTGTGTTTAGACATGTTTAGATACACAAATACTATTGTGTTACGATTGCCTGTAGTATTCACTGCAGTGACATGCTATATAGGCTTATAGCTTAGAAGCCGTAGGCTATATACCACATAGCCTAGGTGTGTAGTAGGCTATACCGTCTAGGTTTAGTAGGTACACTCTCTGATGTTCCCACAATGACACAGTCACCCAATGATGCATTTCTCAGAATGTGACCCCATCCTTAAGTGACACATGACTGTATTTTCTCCCAAATTAGCACAGTTCTGTTTTGGAAGTAGGCAAGGTATGAATAATAATAACAACTAACCTCAGTTTAATATGTAAAATGATAAAGTCTTCAATGATAATCTTATAGGTAAACGTCTATTTGTGAAGCATCTTTTCAAGTTATAACCAGCCTCTATAAGTTTCCTATATTGATAATGAATTACCTGTATTTCTCGCTCTCTGCAGAAAAAACTGTATTTTGGCTGATGAGATGGGCCTAGGGAAAACCATCCAGTCCATCACATTCCTTTCAGAAATATTTCTACGAGGAATCCACGGCCCTTTTCTCATTATTGCCCCTCTCTCCACCATCACTAACTGGGAGCGGGAGTTCCGGACATGGACAGAGATGAATGCCATTGTGTACCACGGCAGCCAGATCAGCAGGCAGATGATCCAGCAATATGAAATGGTGTACAGAGACGCCCAGGTGAGCCTCACGTGAATCAGAAACCCAGGGACTGCCTAAGCTCGGAACCGCCTTTCTGTCACTTAACTTCAGAAGTTCCAGTGCCCTGCATCTTGTGTTAATGTGGAATGACTTTGTAATATGTTTGTCAAGGCTGACTCCTGCCCTCCCTGGTAGTTCATTTTAATTTATGATACAACACGGGATTGTAGGGCATGCTGTCTCAACTCTGAGATATACCTTTTTTAGGACACTGAAAATTTGACTTACCTGTTGGTTTATGAAGTTACTTTTATATGCAAAAGATTTTATCTGAATTGTTATGTGTTCAATGAAGAAAGTGAGCAAAAGAATTACTCTACAGAGAATGGATTCCCAGCCAGGGAGTTTGGAGAGGAGGTTAACAGATTTGACAGAGATGGATAAAGAGAAAACAGGTTTCAAATAATTAAATACACAACAGCAACATTTTCTCTTTTTTTAAGTTTTTAAGTGCTATCATTTAGCTGAATATAGTTGTGTGTTTGTCCTGCACACTGGTTTTTATAATTAAGGTAAAAATTAAACGATTTCAATCAGAGGAAAGCCAGTGGTCTCCCCAGAGGTTTCAGCGACAGCAGAGACACTTGGAAGAAATTTAAGAATTGCTCTCACATGATGCGGCTCTGCTCTTGAAATGTGATGGCAACACCAAGACAGGCTGAACAACAAAGCTGTGTCCTGCCTAGTAGCACTTGTCTTAGGTGAATCAGGATCGTTACCTTAAATCTGTGCTAGAACTCAAATTATAAGGTGAAATTAAGTCTGAAAAATAGCAGAGAGTTTCCTCTGGGCATTCAAACTATGGTTTAGACTGACTCCTGTCTGGGAACTTGTGAACCAACACCCATCTGATTTCCTTATCGTAGCAGCTAATATGTAAAAATGCTCCCTTGCTGTGCCTTCCATATTGCCCATCCTTCTCACCTTCGTGAGGGCAGATGTTTCGCTTCTGTTTCATTGATGGTGTGTGAGGCCTTTTGGCTAACTAGCTCGTTCATTCTTATATTCTCTTTTCCCACATGAGGAAAAGCAGTGCTTGTCTTCTCACCTAGGCCCCAGCATTGGTAGTGCTGCCTCCTCGCATCCAGCAGGTATTAGCAGAATTCTGTAGCCGTGGTGTAAAGCTTTGCCTTTGGTTGTGTCATCCTCAGGGAAACCCCCTTTCAGGAGTCTTCAAGTTCCACGTCGTCATCACAACGTTTGAGATGATCCTGGCAGACTGCCCAGAGTTGAAGAAGATTCACTGGAGCTGTGTGATAATTGATGAAGCCCACAGATTAAAGAACAGGAACTGCAAACTTCTGGAGGGTCTAAAGCTTATGGCCCTGGTGAGAGTTAGCAGCTCTTTACATAAACACAGGTTCATTCTGTTCAGTTTGGAGGAAACACTCCTTAGCCATTCTGCATGTAGCTTATTTCTGCCTGGTCTTTTTACATTAGATTTTCTTTTTTGGTCTCTATAACTGCAAAAGTATAGGAATCAAGATTTTTTTTGTTACAAACTGGGTCAACAATGGCCTTTGCCACAGATTGATTTCCATAGACTTAGGAGGACTCTTAAATACCATGAAATATATGACTTGGAAATGTAAGGTCTTTTGGCTTGTTTCCAGGCCCCTGAATGAACTGCTACCAAAGATGATGCCCTTTTAACATCACTGCCTTGGCATGGTGCCCAGTATCTGGTGGGGAGGCCCTCAATAATATTTAGTGAATGAGTGAATAGTTGCTTTAATTAACATGAAATTGCTGCTGGAATCAATGATGTGAAGGGAAGGTTGATTCGTTTATTGACTGTACCCCTATGAGGGTGAATTATCTTTTCATTAAAGCAGATCAGAATTGCCCCGAATTGAGCACTCAATGCCCTGGCTTAGTTTTCCCCATGAAAATGCACTATTTTGATGGCTCAAGCACTATTCATCATGTGTGTTTAATTTGTGCAGGAACATAAAGTGCTTCTCACTGGAACACCCTTGCAGAACTCCGTGGAGGAGCTCTTCAGTTTGCTAAATTTTTTGGAGCCATCACAGTTTCCTTCAGAGACTGCTTTCTTGGAGGAATTTGGAGATTTGAAAACAGAGGAACAGGTAATTAGGGACCCAAAGAATTGGGGAGACGATGTGATCATTATCTTCATCAAGAAAAGAACAGGATGCTATAGGGCCAGGATTTAGCAAGTTGTCACATTCCTGGCAAAATGAGCATTACTCCTTTATTTTATGTGTTTGTTTATGTTGGGGAAGGTAAGCTGATTATTAGCAGTTCTTACTGCCACAAAGGATAGATGGTGTATCTTATGTTGGTGTATCGGGCCTCCTTGTTTCACTAATTTCACATATTGTGTGTTCACTGATTTTGCTTATAGCTCTGGCCTTAGGAGTATGATGCTTTCTTCTGCTTCCCTCATCCTTCATCCTTTCCCCTTCAAAATCTGCAACTTGTTCCCAGGCCCATCTTCTTGAGTACAACGCAATACACAGGTAGTGAGGAAAAGAAGGCAGTCACATACCTAGAGTAGTTGATAAGTCCACTTTTGTCCAGATCAGCTGGGTTTCTGCAGTTTTCAAGGTCCAGTTCCAAGTCACCTTGTTGGACTCAAAGCTAATAAAAAACAGCTGATAGTAATAAATATTTCATATGAGTAGAAATCTCTACTAGGGATTATAGAAATAACCCAGACAAATTTACGTGCCATAAGAGGAACAAGTAATAGAGTTGGTCCTTCAGAGGAGAGACAGGTCACATCTATTTGAGAATTAGAAAAGACTCCAGGGAGAGAGTACAATTTGAAAATGCATCTTGAGGGATGGGCAGGTTTTCACAGGTATAGAGAGAAGAGGTGGTAACCACTTTACATAGAAAAAAAAACCCAGCAAAATCAGAGTCATGGTAGTTACTCACTAGTGGGGAAACATCTGATTAAGCTGAAAACAGTGAATGAATTGGAAATATAAGGCCAGAAGGCTTGAGGGTTATATTGTGGGAAGATCTTGAAAGGTAGTTTGAAGAATTTGTAGGTAACGGAGAAGCCATACAAGGCCTTATTACAGGAATGACATAATTAGCTCTGCCAAATTAATCCAGCAATGGTGTGTAAGTGGGTTGGGGCAAAGAATGAGGGGAATGAAAACATTTGGGAACTTTGCCCACATGTCAAGTGTACACTCTGGGGTTCCAATCTCTTCCTACTTCTGATGCAAGTCAGGCTTGCATCAGAGCAGTGAATAATCAAACTTAATTCCTACATTTGCAGTATCTATTGACTTTCAAAAGCCAGCTCCAATCTTCTCTCCGTTTTTGGACCATTAGAAATGCATCCTCTTCTCCCATTGCACTTAATTTGCGGTATGCGTTTTTTCTTCTTCCTAGACAAAGATCTCCTTGAGGACAAGGCCCACATCTTCTCCCAAGTTGTGTTTGTTGTATTGACCAGCACAATGTCTGGCATATAGTAAACTCTAAATGATTCAAGGTATGAACCAAGTGAAGGGCAAAAGCTGAACCCAGCATGTGGCAGATTGACATTTGTCCCTATCTTTAACAATCAGCTAGCTGAGTCTTTTCCCTTTAGGTTCTTATATAGTAATTCCTTACCCACATGGGGGATTAGATTTCTAAGTACCCTTCGTTGGTAAAATGAAGGTCTCATAAAAAGATTAAGTTTAAGATTGGAGTTAGGTAGGAGAAAACCATACAAATTACATCAAATATTTTATTTGATATTTTTTCTTTAATATTTATTTTTATATAATTATTTTTAAATTTTTGGCTTTATTTTTTAATTGACAAAAATATGTATTGATCGTGTACAATATGTTTTGCAATATGTATACATGGTGGAATGGCTAAACAGAGCTAATTAGCACATGCTTTTTGTGAGAACATTCCAAATCCACTCTCAGCAATCTTCAAAAATACTGTACATTGTTATCAACTGTAGTCACCATGTTGTTCAGTAGATCTCTTGAACTTTCTCCACCTATCTAACTAAAATTTTCTATCTTTTGAACAATATCTCCCTACCCCGCCCCACCCCCCAGTCTCTGGTAACCACCACTCTAATCTCTGCTTCTATGAGATTTCTGTATTTTAAAACACAGTAAATAAAAGTTCTGGAAAGCATCTGTTTCCAAAATAAAGCATGTTCATCATTGTCTGAAATCTGCTTTAGTAAGTAACTCTTCTGAATCACTCTCTGTAAATCACTTTGTATTTCTTCAGGAAGCAATCCTGCAGCACACAACTTGTTTATGCAGAGTCTACCCCTTTTAAAATTTTTGAACAGCCGTTTCTGACTTGAAACTTGATTTCTTTTGCACTTTCATCTTCCCTTATTTTGTTTTTCCGCCAGAGTTAATCTTACCGGTATCATGTTTTAGCTCCAGGTTACCTCAGGTTCTTGGACTTTGAATCCCTTAGTCTGTCATTGTCTCACTGGGAGGGGGAACAAGTCACCTTGCTGGTGCAGTCAGTTGCATAAAGATCTGCTGTCCAGGCCTGTGCTTTTAGGGGAAGAACAGACAAGTTGTAGCAAAGAACACCATCAGACTTAAAGTGCCCCTGATGTGACAGATTCCATGATAGAACAGATGTCACCTATAACATTAATTCTTTACATACTGCTACACCCAAACATGTATGCTGCTTTTGTTACTTAAAAGGTAATAGAAGGAATTCTTTTCCAGATCATCTCTACTTACTCCGTTCTCTCAGCGTCTAAGTTTCTTTTGTAATATATCACTCATACCTTCTAACATAATTTAAAATATTCTTCAGGTAATTACTGTGCATGTGGTGTGTGTATTAGAGAAAGAATGACAGAGAGACGTGTTTTCTCCATCCTAGAGAATAGGTACTCTTTTATACCTTTCTCCCTTTTTATCTTCTGAGATTGCCACTAGATTCTCAGTAATTGCTTGTGAATTAAAATCATATCCCTAATTCCCTTTCAGTACTATTATAAGCCCCATTTTCAGGGGGTCAATCATGATCTTTCTATTAGTCTGCTACCACAGTACTATGCGTAAATGTTCAAGAAATAAGAGTGAAAGTTGGAATACCCCAGTAATCGTTAAATCAGGATTGAGGCAGGTAAATAGGTCTCATTTCCCTGGACAGGTAAAGAAACTGCAGTCTATCCTAAAACCAATGATGCTTCGACGGCTGAAAGATGATGTGGAAAAGAACCTTGCTCCCAAACAAGAGACGATCATTGAGGTGGAACTAACCAATATCCAGAAAAAGTACTACCGTGCCATCCTGGAGAAGAACTTTTCCTTCCTGACCAAGGGGGCAAATCAGCACAACATGCCCAATCTCATCAACACCATGATGGAGCTGAGGAAGTGCTGTAACCATCCCTACCTGATCAATGGTGAGTCAGGGGCACTATGAAGTTAGTCAGGACTGCCATGGCCTCTGCCAGAAGCTAATGATAATCAAATAACTCATGTATTGAATTTTCATTATATGCTAGCATGTATGCATTCTCACCTTTTTGCAGAGTATAAAACAGATTCAGAGAGCTTGATGGATTTGCCTAAGCAGTATAGCTACTAAGGACCAAGAGCCAAGGTTTGAACTTAACTTCTGAGCCAACACGCTGCCTCACAGCATGTACTCTGCTGGGCAGGAAAGAGATATCACTCACCAGTTTGCTGCCCTTTATTTGTTCAAAGTCTGGCACACACTTTCTACTTGGGGACAGGGAAATGTGTTACTTAGCTGAATCAGTGAAAATGCTGCAATGACATTAAAACTCTCTGCAGACAAATTAACAGTTAACCAAACTAGTTAGAGAAAATGTTGGGAGGATTTTTTTTTTTTACAATGAAACTTTTTGAGAAATTTTAAAATCACAATGTGGCTTGGATTATCTTATAGTCTTTGTGATGTCAAGAGGTGTGAAAGTCCTTCTTGTCTGGGAAGGTTTCTTGGGTGAGTCAGCTTAGGACTTGGTATCTCAGATCCTCACTCTACTTGGTGAGACTTCCCAGGAGAGCGGAGCACCCGCGTTCCCTCCTGCTGCCACTGCAGAGCCCTCTGCTGAAGGGACAGACCAGCGTGCACCCAGCATCTCCTCACTGGACTGCTGGTCTAGGACCTAAGAATTCACTTCATTTTTCCCAGGATCTGCAAAGCAGAGTACAACCTTTATCCTTATATTCTGTCCAGGGAATAGTTTTGTTCCATTCCTTTTCAGGAGCAGAGGAGAAAATTCTAGAAGATTTCCGAAAAACCCACAGCCCTGATGCCCCTGACTTTCAGCTGCAGGCCATGATTCAGGCAGCAGGGAAGCTTGTGCTGATTGATAAACTACTCCCTAAGCTGATTGCAGGTGGCCACAAGGTACTCATCTTCTCCCAGATGGTGCGTTGCCTCGACATCCTGGAAGATTACCTCATCCAGAGAAGGTGAGACTTGTGTCAAAGCCGTGCATTCAACACTGGGACAGTTCCTTTTCTTTGATATTTTTTTTTGATCCATTCAAAAATGTTGTTTAAACACAAGAAGACATTCAAAAATGGAGAAAAGGAATCTCCTTTTAAAGACTGACTGAAGGCCGGGCACGGTGGCTCAAGCCTGTAATCCCAGCACTTTGGGAGGCTGAGACGGGCGGATCACGAGGTCAGGAGATCGAGACCATCCTGACTAACACGGTGAAACCCCGTCTCTACTAAAAAACACAAAAAACTAGCCAGGCGGGGTGGCGGGCGCCTGTAGTCCCAGCTACTTGGGAGGCTGAGGCAGGAGAATGGCGTAAACCCGGGAGGCGGAGCTTGCAGTGAGCTGAGATCAGGCCACTGCACTCCAGCCCAGGCGACAGAGCGAGACTCCGTCTCAAAAAAAAAAAAAAAAAAAAAAATAAAATTCAGAGTTAAATTTTATGACCAAATGGACCCAAGTTTAACTGTCAAGAGTAAATTTCATGACCTATGATGTAGAGTCCTTGCTTTGCTTAAAAAAAAATTCCACATATTTATTTATATTCACTTTAGTTGGAGGAAACAATTCAAATAGCATTAGAAAGGTCTAGGAAAATCATGTATTTACATTTTTGTTGCTTAATAATGGTGAAAGAAATATATCCTGGAAATCATCACTACATCAAATTTCTAAAAGAGCATAAACTGGCAACTCACAGAGAAGGAATTTGGGGATATTTTATGTCCTTTCTCAGCAAACCCTCTAAGGTTTTATGATGCACTGGCTATGGCATCCCAAGTTATTTTCTTGTTCATACTCTTATAATTCCTTGAATCTAAGTTCCATTCCTCATGCAAATAAAAAGTCTGTGGTGCTGTGTGGGTTATTTGGATTCTGTATGGGAACTACATTTGTTACCTCACATGTATTACCTTAGATTTTCAGTCATTGTGACACATCAGTGATCTGAAGATGATGTATGAGTTTTTAAAAATTCATTCTTAATGATAAAAGACTTTCAAGGTTATAGAAACTGGTAGCCTAGGCATTGCTAAGTCTAAAGAAAATCCTGTTTTTGTAGCAAATCTCGGGTGTCTTAACAGATGTTCTTATTCTTTAACATTCTGTTTGCCCTTGTATATGTACTTTATGGCAAGAGGATTAAAAGAAATGACAAATTAAACTATGGCTATACTGACATTTAATATAAATAATTCTTCAAAGTCTGATTAGACAATAAAATAATTCATCAGAGCTCTATAGGAGAGATTTCTATGTAAAGGATTCTTGAAACTTGTATTACATGAATAAATCAAAACTTGTAAAGCAGTTTTGTAGCTTTGAATTCACTGTAGATTAGGAGCCCATTGCCAGAGCACTTGCTTCTTATATTATCTTACTCTTTATGTACAACTATTAGTTTGCAGATTTTTTAAAAAGAACCCCCCAAAATGAGTAATGGTGTATATAACAGACTTGGTAAGTACAGAAGTCTTTAGCTCTCTTTTATGCTATTTTCTCTTTATTATTTATTGCTCATTTTGTGTTCAAATTACTTAAGATTATAGCTTCTCTTGAAAATGCAGAAATATGTAACACTACCACCTGCACAATTCCCCATGCATCTTGGGGGTTATCTTTTCAGTCTGTTCTTTCTGCATAAATATGTTTAGCTTTATTGTTTGAATTGCAGTGCTGTTCTACATTGTACTTTGTAAGTCATTTTTTATTTAATATATTATGAAATTTTTTTCTTTCTTTTTCTACAACAAAATTTTAATGATCTACATGATATTCTATTTTAAACATTTCCAATTTTTCAGCATTTTAAGGGACTCTATAAATGAATATCCCTTTTAAGTAGTTATGAGTGTTTCCAGTTATTTCTTTAGGATAAATGTCAGTGCACATTTTTTAAAACATTTGATACACTCAGTATTTACAAAATGCCTTCTAGTTAAGAGTGTTTTATTTATATTCATTTCCGAAATATCGGGTGAGAATGCTTTTTTTTCATATTCTGATCAATATTGTTTTTACTTCTTAATCTTTGCTAATTCAGTAATTCAAAATTATGGTCTCTTTAATTTGTAATTGTGATTACTAATGAGAATGAGTATTTTTTCATATTTATTAGTTATTCATATTTCATTTTTGTGGATTGATGTTTTTCCTGCATTTTTCTCTTGGTCTTTGACTTTTTGTTTATTAATTTATAAGAATTATTTGTTTACTTGAGAACATGTTGCAAAAACTTTCCCCAGTGTTGTTTTTGTTCTTTAATTTTATTTATGAGTATGGGTTTTCATTTATTTTATTTTTTGATGTCCTAAATTTTATAGTAGTCAAATCTTTGTCTTAAAACAACTTTAAATCCTTTTTTAGGCCTAAACTTAAGCTTAAATTAATGTGCTTTAAAAGACTTGTCTCTCATCTTAATCGTGAGACCCATATAAATATTCTGAAGTATGTATATATATATATATTTTTTTCTTTTTCTGAGACAGTGTCTCGCTCTGTCACCTAAGATGATGAAGTACAGTGGGTCAATCACTGCAGCCTCAAACTCCTGGGCTCAAGTGGTCCTCCCATCTCAGCCTGCTGAGTAGCTGAATTATAGGCATACATCACCATACCCAGCCCTTCTTTTCATGTTTATGGCTTCTTCACCCAAGTTGCATTCAACAGGGTTCTTCTGGCCTTAATATTATCATTGTCTTTCTCTTTTTAGTGTAGTTTTTATTTTCATTAAAGTTGTACATGCACATGATTTAAAAAGCCGTATCATTCTATAACACTTATGAAAAATTATGTGCTGATTCACCCTCTACCTTCCCCCAGTTTCTCATATCCCAGAAGCATTTACTTTCAACTCTTTATGCTATTTCTTTTGGTATTTATAGCTGTATCTAAATAATGCTATAAGTTGTAATATCTTGGTTTTTTCAGTTGTAGGTATTATCTGTTCTCACTGTGGAAGATGAATGTTTAGCCTTCTTTCATTGCTCCTCATACCATCATGTATACAACTCCCTGTCCTCTCATCTTCCCAGTATGCCACATAATACTTGGAGTTAGGTTAATATTTGTGGTTTATTATGACTTATGAAAGTGTGAAATTACAGCTGAGCTATGTCATGTGCTGTTTAATTTTCATTCTTGTACAGTTTTTATTTTCTTCGAAACAAAAAATTATCTTTTTGAGTGCTTATTTTTGTATACACCTATTATAATTCAGCAGCAAACTTTACCCTGGTTGTCTAAATCCCCTCTGGTTATGTTCCAACACATCAGTTTCTTCTTCTCTAGGCCGTACCTTCTGGGGCCTCCTGACCTGCTCCTGCCTGGCCTGTTGCTGGTTCCCCACAGAGTACACAGTTGTCAGCTGTGATCTGCCTTCTTTCTCATGCTGACAGCTTTCTTTATTTTCCTCTTAAATCAGATCTTCTTGTTGGTGGATTCCATGTTGGAGCACCTCACCTTTTCCAGGAGCTCCTGAGAAAGGGTGAATGATAAGTAAATTTTGAGACATTGTCTGAAACTGTTTTACTCTGCTCTCATTCTTAAGGAATCTTTTCGCAGGATTTGAGATTCTAGGTTGTAAATCATTTCCCTGCAGAATTTTGAAGGTGTTAATCCACTGTCTTCTAGCCTCCAGGGTTACCATTGAGAAATTCAAAGCCCTTAGGATTCTTTGTCTATGTGTTATGTTTGTTCTTTTTAGAAGTTTTTATGTATTCTCTTTGTCCCCAGTCCTGTGAAATTTTATAATGAACTGCTTCATTGGTGCTGGATACTAAAAAGATCTTTCCCATCTGAAATCTAAGTTCACATGCTGGGGAATTTTCTTGACTTTATCTTTCACTATAATTATATTTTTTAATTTCACAGAACATTTTTTGTAATTTTTCCATTTTTAATAGCACCATTATTTCACAAGTACGGTGTCTTCTCCTGTCTTTCTAAGGCTTATCATGATGGAATTTTTTTATCTTCATCTGTTTTCTCCAAGTCATATTTTTTCCCATTTGTTTATATCTGTCTTTCATATTAGAATTTTAGGTTCACTTTTTTTTCCTTTTCTTCCCCCTCCAGCTCTTTACAGTATTAGTCCACTGTGCCCTGGCCCCTGTGATTTCTTATGAGAAGTTCTGCAGTCATTCACATTGCTGCTCCCTGTGTGCAATACATTGATTTATTCTGGCTACTTCTAAGATTTTCTTTTAATTTTTGGTTTTCAGCAGTTTAACTGTGATCATTGGGATTCATCCTGCTTACTGAGCTTCTTGAATTTGTAAATGTATGTCTTTCATCAAATTTGAGAAGCTTCTGATCATTATTTCTTCAATTTCTTTTTTGTTTTTGCCCCATTCTCTTGGTTATTTGTGAGACTAATTACCTGTTTATTTGACCTTGAGATATTCCCCACAAGTCCATGGGCTCTGTTTTTTTAAAAATCCTTTTTCTCTCTCTTTTATCTGTCTTCAAGTTCACTGACTCTTTTCTTTATCATCTCCATCATGCTTATTAAGCACACTCCATGCTTTATTTATTTATTAGTTCTAAAATTTCCATTTAGTTCTATGTTTATTAACGCTTTGTTTCTCTGCTAAGTTTTCTTATCTTTTTATTCATTACTTAACATTCCTTGACTTCATTAAGTGTAAGCATAATAGTAGCTTTAAAGTTCTTGTCTGAATTATAACATTGTAGGTTTGACGTTGACATGTGTTGTCTGTTCCCTTGAGAATGAGAATAACTGAGTTTTTCCCTAGACCTAGTGAATACTATGTTCTAGAGATTGAGGATTCTGTTACAGTGCTCTGAAGATGTTGATGGGTTTTATTTGGAAGCAGCTAACTAGGTTATCCTCAAAGTGCAAACTCTGCCAATGTCTCCGCTAGACAGTAGTTCCCATTTCAGACTACCACAGTCAGCCCCGAGCAAGTGTGAGTCAGAAGTCAGCCAGAAACTTGGGCAGAGTTTATACCCAGAGTTTGGAGTTTCCATCTCTATTTCTCTGCTTTCTGGGGATCCCCTTTCACTCT
The DNA here is from genome assembly GCF_000951035.1 of Colobus angolensis palliatus. NCBI lineage: Eukaryota > Metazoa > Chordata > Mammalia > Primates > Cercopithecidae > Colobus > Colobus angolensis. The sequence continues at coordinate 12,304,705 of NW_012121820.1, forward strand.
CTGGCAGTCTTAGTTGCCCTAGGCATCTTCCCCTCGTGTGTCAGAAAGACAACAACTTTATCAATTATAGCTGATCAACATCTTGCCACCATAATTGTGGCCTCTCCTCTGGCTGAAACCACAAATTTCTATTCTTCTCCAAGATCTGTCTGTTTTTGTTAACTCGCCCGTGCCCTCAGGTAGGTTTTTCTGTTCATTCATTTTGGTTTTTATAGTTTGTCCAGAATTTGTCATTTGCTAGAGGGTTGGTGTTTTAGGACATTGCCCCTCTTTACCAGAAGCAGAGGCTGTGTGTTTCATATCAGCCTCATGTCTGATATCTTAGGCCATCAGATGGGAGGCACTGTGGAGCCAACCAGAAGCTCTGAGTATGTGAGCAAGGCTTGTTGACTGTGCACTTCACTTTCCATATGTGAGCACTGTGCATCTGGCTGGACCATTTTCATTGGGGACCCTCCTGTATCAGCATTTTGAGGTCCTGTGCCTCTTACTCTCCCCTGCCTATAGGTGGAAACTTGACTGTATTTAGAGCTAATTGTGGGGGAGGGGTGAGAAACAGTAAGGGCTCCCACTATTTCTGTCTCTCTTCCCCTTTACAGCATGGCACATTCACTTTTAACTGTGGTTAGTATCTTCTAGAGTAGAGAGGATCAAGATCTTTTATTTTACCCTCTTCAAGGCTGGAGTAGGTGATCTAGAGGCTAAGTAAATACTTCAGCAAATATTCCACCAGTTTCCCTGTTTTTAGACTCTGTGTTGCTGCTTTCAGGGGGAACCTAGTGCCACCAATGTTTGATCCCGTCAGATGTTCTGCACTATTAAATTAGGTTGTGTCTTGCCTGGGATTCTGCCTTCCTCAAATCAAATACGACTTTCCAGAATCCAGAATTTTATCACTTCTGTTCTTTTGGTGTATTCATTTGGGGAAGGGATTATACCTTTTTAAAAAATCCTTTACTGTCATTTTACTAGAGGTTTGGAGAGATCAAAGAATTAAATGTGTATGTTCATTCATAATCTTTAACTGTATTATTTGATTTTCTTTTTTCATTTAAGTCTTTAGCCCTTCTGTAATTTTGGTAAATGGCATATACTCGAAGTCTGATTTTCATTTATTTCCAAATATATTGAATTTTCTAATTTTCTCTTTATTAAAATAGTCTATTTCCCTCACTCATAAAATTCTGTGAAATATAGGGAGGTATTATATATACTGGATATATGTCTAGCCTTTCTATTCTTTTGATCAGTAGTTTTATTCCTTTGCACATTTAGTATTCCAGATGAACTTCAGAATTATTTATTTATTTATTTATATTTAGAGATAGGGTCTGGCTGTGTCTCCCAAGCTGGAGTGCAGTGGCATGATCATAGCTCACTGCAGCCTTGAACTCATGGGTTCAAGTAATCCTCCGACCTGCTCCTCCTGAGTAGCTAGGACGATAGACACATTGGCCACCATGCCTGTCTAATTTTTCTTTCTTTTTTGTAGAGGTGAGGTCCCACTATGTTGGCCAGGCTGCTCTTGAACTCCGGGCCTCAAGTGATCCTCCTGCCTTGGCCTCCCAAACTGCTGGGATTACGAGTGAGCCACCATACCTGGCTTATTTATCTGTCTCTGTCTGCTCCAGCCCCTAACTCCAGAAAAATGTGTATGTATAGATGTATGTATACATACATACACATTTACATGTTTATATATACATATATTCGTGTGTTGGGATTTTTTTTGCTTTTTTTTTTTAGACTGACATCTTTGCAAAATCAAAGAACATGCTTTTCACTACACTTAACTTGGGTCCTTCATATACACTGTTGTCTCAGTAAATATTTATAAAGTGTCTGCATTGTGCTAGAACTTACAGTCATAATGGTGAACAAAGCATAGCCCCTTAGTGTTATGTTACCAATCCTTCATATTTCTTACTGAATTAAATCCTAAGTATTTTATATGCTTGTAACTGTTGTGAGTGGTTTTTTGTGCTGGGTTTTTTTTTTTTCCTTTTTTTAAATTAATTCTTCATGTTTTCCAGTTGATTATTGCTGGGAGACCAGAAAGTTGTTCATTTCCCTTCAGGCCTTTCTAAAGTCAACATTTTTTGTGCCAAAAACATGTCACTCCACTCCCTACCAGTCTGCTCCCGGCCAGTCACATAGAGGTTTTTTCCAGAGTGCCACCTGCTGCTTGTTGATATTTGATAGTATTTAATAGTGACTCAGAATTACAGTTTGAACCATATCAGCTCCTAGGGATCTTGTTAAAAATACAGTTGTCACAGAGACTTAATTGCTGTGCTGAAGTTCAGTGTGGAAAATTTTATGATGTCTGATTTCTTCATTCAGACTTATTTGCCCTCAAGGTTTTCTTTGTTCTTGAGCCTGTTTGCCTCTCCAGCTGTCAGTTTGGTTTTGTTCCCGTAGAATTTCATGCCAGACTCTGTTACAGGAATGAGGGCATGGCCAGCAGATCTGGCTCAGAAGTGAGGGAGGAGCTCAAGTAATTCAATTTTTTTTTAAGTTTTGCGTTCTTTGAGAGCACTCCCTCAAAACTAAACAAGTGATAGAGAATTATTCTGTTCATCTTGTTCTAAAAGTTCTGAAAGTGTTGTTACATTATAATACAGAAAAACACTTATCTAATTTTATGGGAACGTTTTCCCTAGGTAATGGCTGAGCTGTGTCATCACTGTCTATTGATTTCCCCTCCCCCTTAAGGCTGTGCTAATTCCCAGCCTCACTCTGATCCATGTGGTATCTAACTCTTATCTAATGACTAAGGGTGTCTTTTCAAAGAGCATGGAGTCTGTTCCTGCAGCATTAATCATTCATATGTGTGATGGTGGTGGAGGGTGGAGGAGGGTAAATGGATGTTCTTTAATTGAATCTCAACCTGGTTTTTGACTCCAAGTATTGTGCTTCCTTTGTTGCATCACATACATGGCTAAACTTCTGTAACTGTTACAGATCCTCTGAGCATTGATTTATCAAAAACATTTTGATACCTAGTTATAGTTTCCACCTCCTGTTAGAGTTAAGCTTCCAAAGTTTACTAGTGTCCCTTATGTATTCTCCATTTCTCCTCTTTATTGTTTAGGAAAACCTTTCTGTCCTAATGCATTGAAATGTAAGGTACAGTGTGAAAGCTATAAGTCAAATGGATGTGGGTTTAGCTCAACCAGCTGGATGACTGAGCAAGATATTTTACTTGTATAAATTTTTGTTTTGTTCTGTTTTTTAGGTTTTGTCAGTGTAAAATGAGGATGATAATAGAAACTACCTCATAGGATTATTGTGAGAATTAAATGTAATGATGTATACCAAGCGTGTACCACAGGGTTTGGCATAGAACTGACACTTAAGAACTTGCTGCTAATGTTATTATTGTGGTTGTTATGAATAATGGTGATAATTTAATCTATAGAATTCAGACATCTAATCCTTAGCCTTTGTCTATGACACAAAATCTTTTTAGTCTGCCTTCATGACAGTCCTATCACCACCACCCATTTCATTTCCTGCTGAAGTTCTCATTTATTATTCTTGAGTGTATTATAATTTTAAATAAAGAGGAAACAAAAATTGTACCCTTAATTTTAGGTATGGTTGTATTGTGGCTTTGTAAAAGGGAGACAGCATTTTCAGACTTGTTTCTTTACTTTATACATGTCCCTTATAAGTCTGAGTTGGTCAGGTTTCTTCATGTGCATTTCCTTGGGTGGTTTCTTTACATGGTTTTTTCTTTTCTTCGAGGAAGTCAAGATTGTATTGCCAGATTTAGTTTTCCAAAGCCATCCTCACACAGAATTATCTACCCCTAGGGTATCTATCCTTATTTTCTTACTGCTTATTTATGTAAGTTTTAGAGATCTGATTTCCCAAATTCTCGTCTGCTGATAGGATTTTGCCAGGATTCATGATCTTGGCTGTTGTCGGTTTGGGATGATTTGGTTCTTTTCTCACAAGTTTCCTATTACTTCTTCTTCACTAACCAGTTCATGTTTATAGGTCAAAATTGGGCCCAAAGTAACATCCCCCTTGTTAATTCATATGTTGTCAGGGGTAAATAAGAAAAGAATAAGACGCCCAGCAGCTGTCCAGATCTTCTGTGTTAATCCCATGATTTCCAACATAAAGGTCCCTTCTGTTTTCCCTCTAGATGGACATGAGTAATATGTTCCCTTAACAGTTTCATTTCTTATTCTCTTTCCTTTTACCGTTACCTCTACCATACACCCCACCCGTTTCTTGATTTTCCACACAAGTGTATATCTTCTCAATGATATTCAGCTTTACTTTCTTGCTTTATTTTCCTCTTACTATTCATCAGTTCCTTCACCCCCACCCCACACACAACACCTCAAAAACCTTTCCTTTCCTGTGATTTATACTTGGCAATATATTGCCCAGAAGACCTTGGTTTCAGCTATAAACTTGGAGGTTTTGCTATGTACCTCCAAAGCTTTGAGGAGCTTCGTAGGCTACAAATGGCATAAAAGGACTGCCTCACAGTGTAATGTTACCATTTCTGGTTTACCCTAAAGTAGCTGGAAACTGATGAGAACTCAGTCCTTTTTATGAGCACTACTCAAAGTAGATGGGAAAGGCTTTTGTTTGTTTTTCCTGGTCTTATGATTAGATTTAGTACAAGTATAAACTGGGAAATACTTGAGAGAGTAAGTTGCTTGGGCTATGGGGATCAGTATTTTATGATTTAATTCTTCTAGTCCTTAGTTTACAGCTGGGTTTTTTTTGCTTTGTTTTGGTTTTTTGTTTTGTTTTGAGAGGGGGACATTTTGCAATACAGTTTTAAGTGTCTGCCCTGCTGCATATGTAGGGGGCGGGATTCCTTCTAGACTGCTGTCATTTAGTCCAAATTTAGAAGTGAGGGATTTAAGGCCATCAGTCAACAGCTTCCTGCATTTTGTGCTGTTCTCCATTGAAGTCATGATTAACGCCTGGGCTTTCGTTCATTTGGGTCCCCTCAGATACACCTATGAGCGAATTGATGGGCGAGTACGGGGAAACCTGCGCCAGGCAGCCATCGACCGGTTCTGTAAGCCAGATTCAGACCGCTTTGTCTTTCTTCTGTGCACCAGAGCGGGAGGCCTGGGGATCAATCTCACAGCTGCTGATACCTGCATCATATTTGATTCTGACTGGAACCCACAAAATGACTTGCAGGTAACCACTAGGATGATTGCTCTTTACCTTAGCTGCCCTGGATCCCAGAACATCATGATAGGGCCTGGCTTGGCTACAGAGCATCCATGATGCTCAATGCTGTGGTGTCAGCTGGATGACAGGCTTAGGGCCTTGGTCAGGGGGTGAAACTGAATGAAAAGTAAATGTCGACCCTTCCGACTAATTAGAGAGTGTGGTTCTTTCCATTAAATCAAATGATGTTTGACAGTGGTAGCCTCCAGATACAGACTAGAACTACTAATTATTATTATTATCAGAAATAAAGATACTAAGCTTGACTAATTCTCTAATTCTTGATATGTAGATGACTCGGGCATTTTCACTCAGTTTGTTGGTTAAGACGGTCATGTTTCATGTACAGTAAACGAGTTAACCCAGAGGGGTGGGGAAGTTCCATGGCGTGGCAGGGGCAACAGGGACAGCCTCACTAGTTCCTTTGCTCTCCACACAGTGCAACACGTTAGAGTGTATGTGTGTCCAGTTAAGTGGCTTTATGGATTCTATTTTCTGGTTTTAGCCAAACTAAATAAGCTGTGGCTTTAAAAGATTACTACAAAGATTGGAGTTGATACGTGTTTTAAAAGCTAACATAAACAAGCAAGAAAATGGCAGGGTCCTGTTTGGAGTTCTTCATCAATCCTGTATCAAAGTAAAAACAATGGCGTTCTGACTATATGGGATGTGAAGTCAGCCAAAAAGGATTCTAACTTGTCAGTAAGACTATTTGGAATATAGATTTACAGCCAATATCATTGATGATGAACTTCATCTTAAGTGTATATTTTATATATCTTGAGATATTTACTAATACTAGGATGATTATGGGTATGTGGTGAAGATGGTGGTGGGTGGGTGGCTCAAAACCTTTTTCATAATACAGGTGATTGATCAAAAGAAGTTTGGAGGCTGCTGTTTGACAGGATTCAAGAGGTACTCTAGGGGATACTGCAAGAGAAGAGATGCAGGGATGAGGGCACTAAGCTGATGGGTATCTGGACTTCTTCTCTACCCACCCACTCCTACAGAGTTGCTACTTTGTCTTTTTCTTTCTCTCTCTCTTTTTTTTTTGAGACAGTCTCGCTCTATTCCCCCAGAGTGGAATGCAGTGCCACGATCTCAGCTCACTGCAGCCTCTGCCTCCCAGGTTCAAGCGATTCTCTTGCCTCAGCCTCCTGAGTAGGTGGGATTACAAGAGCCTGCTACCACGCCTGGCTAATTTTTGTATTTTTAGTAGAGATGGGGTTTTGCCATGTTGGGCATGTCGGTCTTGAACTCCTGACCTCAGGTGATCCGCCCGCCTTGGCCTCCCTAAGCGGTGGGATTACGCCCGCCTTGGCCTCCCTAAGCGGTGGGATTAGAGGTGTCAGCCACTGCGCCCGGCCCTTTGTCTTTTTCATTTAATGAGTTTCCACATAAACTTGTGTTTGAAAAAAGCAGGCTATTAGTTGAAAACTAGTGCTTTAAATTACTAAGTTAGTGATGGTTAAAACTCTGAAAATAACGGTCGGGCATGGTGGCTCATGCCTGTAATCCCAGCACTTTGGGAGGCCGCGGCAGGCGGATCACAAAGTCAGGAGATTGAGACCATCCTGACTAACATGGTGAAACCCTATCTCTACTAAAAATACAAAAAAAATTAGCCGGGCGTGGTGGTGGACACCTGTAATCCCAGCTATTCGGGAGGCTGAGGCAGGAGAATGGCGTGAACCTAGGATGCGGAGCTTGCAGTGAGCTGAGATTGCGGCACTGCACTCCAGCCTGGCCAACAGAGAAAGACTCTGTCTCAAAAAAAAAAAAAAAAAACTCTGAAAATATTTCATGGTATACATCATAAAGTAAACTATGTTCAACATGCAACCTCAAAGAAAACCAGTGATTATAACTAGCTTACCATCTTTCTACTGGTGAAAAGGTGGCTGAAAATGAGTTGCTAAATATAATGAATAACCCATTTTTAAAGGAGTAACACATTGAACACTAAAATAATAATAAGCAAAAACTAATATTTGATCAGCTCATTATCAAGAACTTAATTACAACAATGATACAGATTAAGGGGTGGAAAATGATTGCCTTTTGGCCTGCTGCCTGTTTTTAAAAATCCTTTTAATGGAATATAATCTAACCCATTTGTAAGTATATAATCTATGGCTTTTTTCATGTTACGGTGGCAGAGTTGAGTAGTTGCAACAGAGACCTCATAGCCAACAAAACCTAAAATATTTACTTTCAGGCCCTTTTCAGATTTTTGCCAACCCCAAAACATGATTTCTTAAGTCCTTGACAGTTATAAAGTTCTCGGCTTCTTTGTGATGCTCACCTGACTGTGAGGCATGGCAGCTGGGAGAATAATGCCACAGGAAACCAAAGTTGAATGGCCAGTTTGAGGGCACCTGGCTGGACATTCCTAAAGGGATATCCAGGAGGATCAGTGGAAGCATGGGGCTGGCAACAGCTCATGGCCGGAGGCAAAGATTTTGGGATGACCGTGCTTCACCGAGGTGAAGTCTAAATATTGCCAATTGAATAGGTGCAGTGCCAATGGGAAAAGCAAGAACGTGAATGTTCAAACCTAGTGGAGAAGGCGAAGTCATCTGAGGTGACTGATTTATATGTGTAGCAACCAGAGAGGCTGGGTGGGACTGTCCAGAATAAGGGTCTTGGATGAAGGGAGAAGCTTTGGAGTAGCTGTTCTCAATGTCCACTGCTGGGGAGCTGGCAAGAGATGAATTAAGGAATAGCAGTGAAGTCCAAACTGAAATTGGATAGTGTGAACTTCATCAGTGTGTTGAGTCAGTTTCTGAACTTCCTCTAATGCCCAGCCTGAATGAAGAAATGAAGAAGACCAGCACTGCGGAAGATCCAAGGTGGAAGATACAGGGTGGGAATTCGTATGGAGAATGCAGCAAAAGGTTACCACGTGAGAGAGAACATTTGTACAACTCAGAAGGAATCATCCTTTTTTTTTTTTTAAATGTCTAGCCAGTCTAGGTAGAGATGAAAGAAGTGAGAAATGTAGAGCAGTTTTAGGACAGGGGACTACAAGAATGGCTGTTAGTGAGTGGGACTGGTGGGCTATAAAAAAGATGTGATAGAGGAAGTTCCAAATTCTGTGTCTCCCACAGAGATGGAGCAAGGTTCTTGCTTGCTTGGTGTGATGAGGAAGAGAGCAAAAGGGTTTTTCCAAAAGCAAGAGGGCTGGAGACTGTCCACGGAGCGATGCACACTACCCACACAAACACACACATTCCCATGCCCCTTGGCATTTGCCCTTGCACCCACGTGCTATAAATATAGAATATTTAATCCAGAGAGAGTGTGGAGACTGGGACACTGAGATCATCGTGTTCCTCTTCCCAAATTCTCCTCTCCTCCTCTTGCTTTCCAGAAAATGAAGGCACAGGTTCATTAGGATCCAGGATAGAAACTGCATACTACTTAGGAATAACAAAAGAGATTAAAGTTAGCACTGAGAGATCTTAACAATATTATTGTTTTATCTGGACTATTAAAGGAAAACCAATTTTTACATCCCCTTAATGGGGAGATCTTATCTAGAGTCAGGTAAGTGCCACACCCTCTCTCAAACCTTGAATATGTCTGTATTAGCATCAATGTGTGTGCAAAATTGAAGGGTATCAGTTCGCCTTTTCTCACCATCATTTAGAAGACATAGGCTCTAATTTAGTCCTGGCACAGCAGCTGCAGCAGCAGGTGTTGTCTAGGTTTCCGATAACACCTAAGGTTAAGAAGTGACACAGGTCAATAACAGTAGCCTGAGAAGGAAAGACAAATGAAAAACTGGGTTTTTATCTTCTCTCTTGTTAGAAGTAGGCCACTGTTGCTGCTACCCCTGAGGGCAAAGGCAGACCTCTTGGGAATAACATGGTATCATGCCCCCCTCAGAGACAGTAAGCACCTTCCCCTTCCATTGTTCCATGATACTTCTGCTTCTTATTCTCTGGGGGACCTTTTGCACCTGGAGGCAAGAGTTCCTTAGGGTTGAAGAGGGTTCAAGATAACAGTGGTGGGCTACACAGTTCTGTGTCCTTCCTGCTGCTAAAGTCCCTGAATGCGGAATTCAGAAGGTGTGGGAGCATATGTCCTGGCCAGCAGCACAGCCACAGGATAATGCAGCTGCTGCATGTCTGCAGGATTTTGAAAGTGAGTTGGGAGTCCAGAATCGCCAGAAGGAGTTCTCAGGAAACTCCCACACTGCTCCAAGGGAGAGAGGTCACTGGACCCCTGTGTCTCTTACTCTGCTGCCACCATGTTGCTTGCACCCCCTATTTCTTGTCTTTTTAATTTAATTTTATTTTTTCAGAAGACAAGATCTCACTATGATGTCCAGGCTAGACTGCAGTGGCTCAATGTCAGTTCACTGCAACCTACACCTACCTCAGCCTCCCGAGCAGCTGGGGTTACAGGTACAATCCCCATGCCTGGCTAATTTTTGTAATTTTTGAGGAGAAGAGGTTTCGCATGTTACCTAGACTGGTCTTGAACTCCTGAGCTCAAGTGATCCACCCACCTCAGCCTCCCGAAGTGCTGAGGTTACAGGCCTGAGCCACTACGCCCCGCCTACATCCCCTGTTTCTTGATAGTGTGTGTGTCTGGAGTTTGGAGAATTGCACTTGTTGAGTTTTCTTTGCTATGAGAAAGTAATGATTTGTAAATGTATATACAAATACTATACTATGTAGTCATTTATTCAGTGACTATCTCTTGATCACTGGGACATGCCAGGTGTTACTTAAAGTATTGGAGAGTCACTGGTGAGCCAGACTGACACTTTTATTTCAGTAGGATAGGCAGACAATAAATGAGGAAAAATAAGATAATTACAGATAAGCAATATTTACTGCAAAGAAAATAAAATAAGGGGATAAGAAGGATGGGAGTTGAGGCTGAGCGCAGTGGTTTACGCCTGTAATCCCAGCTCTTTGGGAGGCCGAGGCGGACAGATCGCCTGAGGTCAGGAGTTGAAGACCAGCCTGGCCAATATGGTGAAACCCCGTCTCTACTAAAAATATAAAAATTAGCCAGGCATGGGAGTGGGCACCTATAATCCCAGCTACTCGGGAGGCTGAGGCAGGAGAATTGCCTGAACCTGAGAGGTGGAGGTTGCAGTGAACCAAGATCATGCCATTGCACTCCAGCCTGGGCGACAAGAGCAAAACTCCATCTCAAAAAAAAAAAAAAGAAGAATGATGGGAGTTCTTTGCTCTGATTTAGATAAGAGTGGTCTAGGAAGACTTCTTTAAGAAGATGACATTTGAGCAGAAATAATGAAAAGGATCTTAAATTACGAGATAAGAAGGAAGAATGTTCCAGACAGAACAAAGAGTATGACCATGTAGAGTGGGATGTAAATAGGTGGCACCCCTGAAGCTCAGGATGGGACAGGCACTTATTACACAGCACCAGTCCTAAACAGAATGAATCAGGTTCCTTTTGAGTATGCTGCTGCCTCTCCTTGTCAATGTCCTCTATTTTTTTTAACTCCTTTCTGCTGCCCAAAAGCACCCCTTTCCCATTCTGTGAATTCATCTGTCCTTCCTGTTCTCAGCTAGTTCTTGACTTATTTACCTGACAGATTTAACCTTAGAGAGGGTCTTGCTATGTTGACAGCCCAGACTGGTCTCAAACCCCTGGCCTCAAGCAGTCCTGCCTCAGACTCCCAAGGTACTGGGAAGATGGGCAAGAGCCACAACACCCAGCCTGGTTTTTTTTGTTTGTTTGTTTTTTTCATTGTCAGAACATCGTTACTCATTTTTCTTTGGCCTTTGCCCACCACAAATGTATTAAAAAATAAAGAACAAATTGTGAGCCCGCAAATCATTAGAGCTCTATAATTTTCTCCAGGTATTAGGGCTGGGGTATTGTAGCACCACCGCCCCCTAATTGTGTTTTACTTCAAAGGTTTTATATTTATACCTTTGCTGATGCATTTCCTTTGAACTTCATCTGAGTGCCTGGCCCTGGTTCTGAATGTTTCTTTCTCTACCTCGTGTTTTTCTGGTCGAGTTCTCTTAGGAAAATAAAAAATGGTTTGAGATTTGACTGTAAAATGATGAGTCTCGTAAATGTGATGGGACTCACCCTGTTGTCCTTCAGGTAAGTCATCTTGGGGAAGAACATGTTTATTTCTATGTAATTTAGCTGCTTATGGCCTCGGCTCTCCCAAACAGGGGTTTATTTTTCTCGGTTAACAAGTCCAAAGGTAGGCAGTTGAGGACTAGTGAGGCGACCTCATAGTGTCGTCGGAGTCCCGGGTTCTTCCTGTCTTTCTGCTCTACTGGCCTCAGTATTTGTGGTTTACAGCCTCTTGGTTCCATCCCAGAAAGGAAAAATAAGGAAAGAAGGCATGTTGGTTTTTACAGGAAAGCAGAACTTTGGCACATATCTTCAGGAGGCTCTGTTACACCTCATTGTCTAGGACTGTGTTACCTGGCCATCCCTGGGAGGCTGGGAGTGTTCTGGTTGAACATGTTGCTGCCCTGTACAAGAATCAGGGTTCTGGTAATGAGCAAGAAAGAGATGGATGCTACGAAGGCCATTAGCAGTGTCTGCAGGACTCCTCCATGATACTTTTGCTCAGAACTTTTCAACTCCCTCTTGTAATTACCCTCAACACTGTATGAGCCAGAAAAAGAAATCAGGGTCAGTACTTAAGAGCCATAAAAGATTACTGCCTTGAAGGTCTCATAAACCATATTGGTTAGGTTGATCACTTCCTTAATTTGCAGAATCATTCATCAAACCTTCTCCCAGTAGCAGAGATTTGCTGCCACTAAAGATACAGAAGAAGGTCCAGCAACAAATTATAATAGCCAAAGACTACACAACTCTATTGTTCAGCAATAGATGACTAATTGAATAAACTGTAGTATATTCAGCTTTGAAAAAAGAATGAAGAATATCACTGTATCCTGCTATGGAATTGTACCCTGGATATATTGTTAAGTGGGGAAAAAAATAAGGTGGAAGAAGTTTGTACTGTATGCTAGCGTTTATCTTAAAAGGCTGTGTGTCTTTGTATCTGTCTGTCCCTTCCCTACCGAAGATAAAACTAAAACAAACTTCGTGTGTGTTTTTGTTTTTGTTTTTTTGAGACGGAGTCTTGCCCTGTCACCCAGGCTAGAGTGCAGTGACGCGACCTCGGCTCACTGCAACCTCCACCTTCTGGGTTCAAACAGTTCTCTTGCCTCAGCCTTCCGAGTAGCTGGGATTACAGGCACGTGCCACCACGCCTGGCTAATTTTGTATTTTTAGTAGAGATGGGGTTTCACCATGTTGGCCAGACTGGTCTCAAACTCCTGACCTTGTGATCCGCCCACCTTGGCCTCCCAAAGTGCTGGGATTACAGGCATGAGCCACCGCACCCGGCCTACAAACTTCGTTTTTAAATAGTTACCCTTAGAGAACAGGATGGAAGTGACAGGGAAATAAACTAGTTTTTCCAAATATGCCATTTTGTGTATTTGACTTTGGAACCATTTTAAGTATTTTACCTCATTGTTAAAACAAAATTAATTTTTTAACCTTTTTAAAAAGTTGCAAAACTTATGTAGAATTCCGATGTACACTTCACCCAGCATCCCTTAATGTTGACATTTTATATAACCATAGTATAATGATTGAAACCAAGAAAGCAACATTGATATGATACTCTTTAACTAATCTACAGACCTTATTCATATTCATTCCTTCAGTTTCCTAGAAATATTTTTTTTTTTGGCCCAGTATCCACATTCCATTTAGAAGTTAGGACTCCCTAACCTTCTCCAGTCTATAACAATTCCTTTGTCTTTCCTTATCTTTCATGACCTTGACACTTTTGAAGGGTACTGACCAGCTGTTTTGTGGAATGTTCTCAGTTTGTATTTGCCTTATGTTTTCTTATGGTGAGATTTGAGGTTACGCATTTTAGGCAAGAGTATCATAGAAATCATATTACGTTCTCCTCAGTGCATTTTATCAGGGAATGCGTGATATGACTACATCTTATTACTTGTGATGTAACTTTGATTACTTGGTTAACGTGCCATCTGCCAAGTTTTTCCACCATAAAATAACTGTATTTATCTCTAAAAATTAGTATCTTCTGAGTGAATATTTTGAGACTCTTATCCTGGTTTTCATCCTACTTCTGTTCATTAATTTTAGCTTCCATCAGTGGTTCTTGCTTTCAGTAAATTATTACCATGGTGTTTAGCTGATGGTAATTTTCTATTCTCATCATTCCTTCTACATTTATTAATAAGAATTCTATAACAAAGTTGTCCTTTGTCTCCCATTTATTTATATCAGTATTGACTTGTGGATATTTCTTTTATTTTATAATCCATTACTCTATTTTGTTTTCAAGTTGTTCAGATTTGGCCATTGGTAGCTCCTTCACATTGGCTTCTATGTTTTTTTGACATGCTCCCATAGTTTTTTGAGTGCTTTTTTACTTTCTGGCACCATGAGATGTTCAAGTCCGTGTTACATTTTTCCTGCCCCCACCTTGGAATTGACCATTCTCCAACGATCCTTGCTTGCTTTTACTTGAGAATAGCATTTAGAAACCAAGCTCTGGCTACTAGGTATGCCCACTGCTACTGGAATGTTATTGCTTCTAGAACCTCTGTGCACATGAAGCTAGGAAACAGATGTATGCATACTTACACCACACAGCTATATTTATTCTGTATATATTCATCCATAGTGAATTTTCTGATTACAGTGCGGCATCACAGCGTTCATTATAGTCTCCTCCTCTTCCTTATTTGTGACTTCTTTCTCTGGCAGGATGAAGCCTGGACCTTGTTACCATAACACGGTATATTTACTCATTTATTTCATCCTAGTATACACATCAAGTAGTTTTAGAATTGCTAACCCATGTTTTGTGAAAAATACATTTACCAGAATATAATGTTGGTCTATAATGGGTTTTGGGCTTTAGTATTACAGTATATAATCAGAATACTATTTGCTTAGTTTAGTTGTTTTCTTCACCACCTGCTTCAGTGTGGTTAAATTAACAGGGGGAAACATCAATTCCTAAAACTCAAAAGCAAAATGAAACAATTGAATCTAGCTGTGTATCAAGTGAATAGCATATAACTCATAGAAAAGGATTATTTCAAGGCTCTATATTTGATATTTATACATTTTTATTTCTATATAATTTCATTTTGCAACTCCAGTGTACCTACCCTTTATCCAGATTCACCAGCTGTGTTTACATTTTGCCTTATTGACTCTATCATTTTTGCCCTTTCTCACTCTCTCCTTTGTGTCTCTGTCCCTTTCTTTCTCTGAGTACATGTATGGACACCTACATCACTTTTTGACTGAGATATTTGAGAGTAAGTTGCAGGCACTGTACCCCCTTGTCCCCTAAATAGTTTCATTGTATATTTCACTAAGTACAAGGACTTTCTCTTGTTTATTCACAGTTCATTTCTCAGAATCAAGAAATAAAAATACTGTTCTCCAATCCACAGTTCATATTCAAGTCTTATCATTTGTTTCAACATATTTTATAGCTGTCATTTCCCCAGTCCAGGATCCAATCCAGGATCACCCATTGCCTTTAGCTGTCGTGTCTCTTTAGTCTCCATTAATCTGGATCAGTTCCTCAGTTTTTCTTTTTATTTTATGAACTTCAAGCTTTTGTAGAGTACTGGCCAGTTTTTTTGTAGGTTGTCCCTCAGTTTGAATTTGTCTATATTTCCTCAGGGTTGGATCTAAGTTTAGTACTACCACAGAACTGACACAGCCATCTCAATGTATCACATCAGGAATAACATGGTATCCATTTGTCTGATGATGGTAACTTTGATCACTTAGTACAGTGATGTCTATCAGATTTCTCCACTTATAAAGTTTCTGTTTTTCCCTTTGAAAATAATAAGTAATTTTGGAGAAATAAATTGGAACTGTACCTATTCCTCATCAAAGTATCATCCATTGGTTTTAGCATCCATTGATTATTTTTGGCTGAATCAGTCATCACTTTGATGGTTACAAAGTGGTGATTTTCTAACTGTCGCTCTGAACTGGTTAGTTAGCATTCTACTATAAGGAAGAGTGTTCCCTTTTTCTCCCATTTATTTATGTCAATATGAATACATGGGTTCTTTTTTTATGTAGTGAGTTATAATCTGTTACTATCTTTATTTTGATGTTCTGTTCGTATAGTTCTAGACTTAGCCAGTGGAGTCTCTTCAAGCTTTAAGTGTTATTCTCATATGTCTCTCTCATTCATTGAGTACTTTCTTACATCTGACACAGTAATATGTTTCAGACTTATTCTATACTTTCTCTACCACAGCCCTAGCTACAGTTAGCCATTTCTCTAGCACACTGTGTCTCTGTTGTATAGAGAATGATTTTTAGCAATCAAGATTCAGGAGTTAGGTGCATTCATTGCTCCTGCCATGAGGTTTCTTCTAGGCCCTCCCAGTGGACATAGCTGGAATACACACAGAAAGAGAGACTATAAATATGCATATGTGTAAATATATGCATTCATTTGTATATGTGTGTATACACACAAGTGCATACATAAACATGCATATCCATATCTATTTCTGTACCTTTATGTATATGTATGTGTGTGTATAAATACACATGTACACCTTACCATGAGTTAACACTGATACCTCCAGTTCATTCTAGCACCACAGATTTTATTTTAGTTTTCTTCCTTTCCATGTTTATAATTTCCTTCTCCAACAGTGAAAGCCCTTACTTTTGCTACCCCCAGTATCTTTACTCATTTGCTGAATCCTAGATTAAACAGAAAGTAGTTTGAGGATTGCTAACCTTGCAACTATAGAAAAGAAACCTACTTTCAAGTGTGTATTTAAAACACTATACATACTTAGCAGGATATAACCCTAAGTGGCTGGGGGAGAGAAAATCTTGCATGTTTTTGGTAATTATGTTTCAAATGAGTTGTAATGGTATTGGTTTTCTGAAAATGTTATATTATGGGACAAATCAAATGAGTACTGATATTGGTGTGGTTGAAAATTGAGTTTTTCAACATGGTTAAAGAAATACAAATGTGAGGTTGATGAAACTAAAATCCCTCAATCATAATTTGAACTAAAAATATCAGTATGACCTCATGATGTATTTTGTTTTATATATGCATATGTTTATATACACTGTGCACACACAAACACTTCCTATATTTGCCCACTGAGTAGGCCCTGGAAACCATGACCATCCCTAGTAGCAGGGACCTCCCCTAGGACATCCAGATTGTTTTCTGTAAGTTTTCTGCCCCTATCTATGACTAGACTGTTTCTCAGCCGCTTGCCCTGCAGCCTGGCAAGAGAGAGGAAAAATTAGCTATTCCCATGCTATGAAGACCTTTGCTCTGGTCTTCCTGGTGACTTTGCTGTGCACAGAGAGCCCAGGGTCTGTTCTGCTGCCCATGCTTGGTGGCCTCACACATAAGCCCTTGCCTGCCAGCTATGTGCTCCTTCCTCAGTGGGGTCTGGGTCTCCCAGGAAGTGACCAGCACTGTTGAGTCTAAGAAAGTTACAGTGGAGAACAAGTTCAGCCCTCCCTCCTGCCCCAAGAACAACTTGGTAAATCAGGATGTATTGGTTCATTTTCACACTGCTGATAAAGAAATACCAGAGACTGGGAAGAAAAAGAAGTTTAATTGGACATACAGTTCCACATGGATGAGGAGGACTCAGAATCATGGTGGGCGGCAAAAGGCTCTTCTTATGTGGAAGCAGCAAGAGAAAATGAGAAAGAAGCAAAAGCAGAAACCCCTGATGAGCCCATCAGATCTCATGAGACTCGTTAACTATCGTGAGAATAGCATGGAAAAGACCAGCCCCCATGATTCAATTACCTCCCCCCCGGGTCCCTCCCACAATGTGGGAATTCTGGGAGATACAATTCAAGTTGGTATTTGGATGGGGACACAGCCAAACCATGTCGCTCTGCCCCTGGCCCCTCCAAATCTCATGTCTTCACATTTCAAAACCAATCATGCCTTCCCAACAGTCCCCCAAAGTCTTAACTCATTCAGCATTAACCCAGAAGTCCGCAGTCCAAAGTCTCATCTGAGACAAGGCAAGTCCCTCCTGCCTATGAGCCTGTAAAATCAAAAGCAAGCTAGTTACTTCCTAGATATGATTTGGATACAGGTATTGGGTAAATACAGCCATTCCAAATGGGAGTAATTTGCCAAAACAAAGGGGGCCCATGCAAGCCTGATATCCACCAGAGCAGTCAAATTTTAAGGCTCCAAAATGATCTCCTTTGACTTCAGGTCTCTCATTCAGGTCATGCTGATGCAAGAGGTGAGTTCTCATTGTCTTGTGCAGCTCCACCCCTGTGCCTTTGCAGGGTACAGCCTCCCTCCCAGCAGCTTTCATGGGCTGGCTTTTCCAGGCACACAGTGCAAACTGTCAGTGGATCTGCAGTTCTGGGGCCTGGAGGATGGTGCCCCTCTTCTCACAGCCCACTAGCCAATGACCCAGTAGGGACTCTGTGTGGGGGCTCCAGCCCCACATTTCCCTTCTGCACTGCTCTAGCAGAGGTTCTCCATGATGGCCCCACCCCTGCAGCAAACTTGCCTGGATATCCAGGCGTTTGCGTACATCTGTAATCTAGGTGGAGGTTCCCAAACCTCAATTCTTGACTTCTGTGACCCTCAGGCTCAACACCACGTGGAAGCTGCCAAGGTTTGGTGCTTTCACCCTCTGAAACCACAGCCTGAGCTGTGCGTTGGCCCCTTTCAGCCACGGCTGGAACAGCTGGGACAGGGCAACAAGTCCCTAGGCTGCACACAGCACAGGGACCCTGGGCCCAGCCCACAAAACCACTTTTTCCTCTTAGGCTTCCAAGCCTATGATGGGAGGGCTGCCATGAAGGTCTCTGACATGGCCTGAAGACGTTTTCTCCATGCTCTTGGGGATTAACATTAGGCTTCTTGTTACTTATGCAAATTTCTGTAGCCAGCTTGAATTTCTTCCCAGAAAATTGACGTTTCTTTTCTATCGCATAGGCTGCAAATTTTCCAAACTTTTATTCTTTCCTTCCCTTATAAAACTGAATATTTTTAACAGATCCCAGGTCACCCCTTGAACACTTTACTGCTTAGAAATTTCTCCCACCAGATACCCTAAATCATCTTTCTTAAGTTCAAAGTTCTGCAAATCTCTAGGGCAGGGGCAAAATGCCACCGATCTCATTTCTTAAACATAACAAAAGTCACATTTGCTCCAGTTCCCAACAAGTTCCTCATCTCCATCTGAGACCACCTCAGCCTGGACTCTGTGTGGCGACTCCGACCCCACGTTTCTCTTCTGCACTGCTCTAGCAAAGGTTCTCCATGAGGGCCCCGCCCCTGCAGCAAACTTTTGCCTGGACATCCAGGCATTTGCATTCATCTGAAATCTAGGTGGAGGTACCCAAACCTCAGTTCTTGACTTCTGTGACCCTCAGGCTCAACACCATGTGGAAGCTGCCAAGGTTTGGCACTTTCACCCTCTGAAACCATTCCATATCTTTGTCAGCATTTTGGGCAAAGCAATTCAACAAGTCTGTAGGAGATTCCAAGCTTCCCCATATTATCTTATCTTCTTCTGAACCTTCCAAACTACTGTTCCAACCTCTGCCTGTTACCCAGTTTCAAAGTCGCTTCCACATTTTTGGGTATCTTTTCAGCAATACCCCGCTCTACTGGTACCAATTTACTGTATTAGTTCGTTTTCATGCTGCTGATAAAGGTATATCCAAAACTGGGAACAAAAAAAGGTTTAATTGGACTTACAGTTTCACATGGCTGGGGAGGCCTGAGAATCATGGCAAGAGGCGAAAGGCTCTTCTTATGTGGCGGTGGCAAGAGAAAAATGAGGAAGAAGCAAAAGTGGAAATCCTTGATAAAGACATCAGATCTTATTAACTATCACGAGAATAGCACTAGCAAGACTGGCCCCTGTGATTCAGTTACCTCCCCGCTGGCTCCCTTCCACAACACATGGGAATTCTGGAAGGTAAATTCAAGTTGAGATTTGGATGGTGACACAGCCAAACCGTATCATAGGATATGCAAATTTTGGGCACCAAGATGAACTTCAGGCTTTCTTATTGCAAGGATGACCTCTGTAACACAGTGGACCAAGTGGTAGGAGGTGCCTGGGATCCACCCTCCTTTAACCCTGCTCTAATGGTATTTTCCTGTACCCCCTGCCCCAGTGGCTTCTCTTCTGTCCCAGTACTTACTGGGCTTCTTAGTCTTTGGGTCACTTTTAGTACTGAATTACAGGAATTCTGGTGTCATTTTCAGCCATGAGGTTAGAGGAAGAATGTGGGCAGGGTATGGATGGAGGCTTCCATATCCAGGGATTCTGGCACTGGGTGAGCCCCTTATGGGCAAACATAGAATTCCTGCTTAGACTTACCCCTTTCTCTGGGTCCAGTAACTTCAAATCCAACTCAAACAGCCTGGCCTCAGACATGGAGGACACCCATTGCTTGCAATTCTGGACTCCAGGATCGAGATCATGGGGCAGAAGCAGAAGTACAAGGCTTCAGTCTTGCTCTGCCACTCACAGAGGAGCAAGGGCCACATTTCTTACTGCTCTGGGCCAAGATAAGGAAGGACCTTGGGTGTCCGATGATACCCACAGGGCTCACTCACATGGCGTGGCCACCTCTTCCTCTCGGTGTCAGTAATCACCCTTCTGCTTGCTTACTCAGGGGGGGAAAACATTTCCACTAAAAGAAACTAGGACTCCTGGAAACATAATGGCTGAAGCCAGGTCTGGACAGGAAATGTATAAGAGGAATGTAGAATATGTTGAAAGGAAGGGAACTATCAAAAGACTACTAGTCTTTGATATAACATACAAACATAAATGTACACATATCCATACCTATTTCTATATCTGTGTATGTGTACATATATGTGTGTATATATACATATACACCTAACCATGAGTTCATACTGATACCTTCAGTCCATTCAAATACCACAGAGTTGATTCTCATCTTCGTTTTTTCCACATTTGAGTAGATCATGTTGAAGGAACTCAGGAGCCAACTTAGTGAGGCTCCTGTGGGCCAACTGTAAACAGCAATAAGAATAATAACTGCAGTGCAGTAAAACATGGCAGATATATTTAAATGCATGCTTTCATTGTATCCTATAAAGAAGTAATAAAAAAAATTTTCATTGCTCACTTTTTGGGATGTTATTTTAAAAACTGATTACATAAAGAATCAAATATTTAGCTTGCCCCGCCTATATGAACTGTACATTAGGGTAGCCCCTTATGAATTAACAGATCTAGGCATTGATCATCAATTCAAAAGAAAGATGACCAGATACCATGTGCCTCTTGATGGATATTCAGATGCTCAAATCCTAAGCTGATCAAGTTCCAAGGTAGAACTCCTAGTTTAGAGAAAATACAGAGAATAAAGGTACCTGTTCAGTGACACAGCAGAAATGCAGTTGTTTTTAAGTGTGGCAATGATAATATATATTTTACAAGAGTTTGTATCTTTAGAAATGTGTATTGAAATAGGTAAGCATGAAACAGTATCATGCTTAGGATTTACTTCCTAACAATCTGGGAGGGTGGAGTGTGGTAAAAATAAACAAGATTGTCCATAAGAGGTCATTATACTGTCCTGTATTTTTGTCTATGTTTGAAAATTTCAGTAGCAAAATTTTAAAAATAAATTTTCAGTGCTACCAGCTTCGAAGCATATCTTCCAAGAGGACAGGACAGCATCCTGGGAATGTGTGCCACTCACAAGGTGCCTTGCACAGACCACAGCGGGGCGGGGGCACAGGATGGGACACCATGTCCTTCTCATTGCTTTATCCCTGGCACACAGTAGTCAGTACACAACGGGAAAAGAAATGAATGGCCACGGAGGTGGCAGTCAACCTTTGGGTATGAACTGTGTTCTGAAATCAGTCCCATTACTTGTGACCGAGAGCTGGTCACTCACACCACATGACATGTAAGCACTCCCCTATTTCCGGGGCTGCTGCCGTTTTATATATATGGTGACGTGATGTATATGACCCTTCTTCTTCCCAGGCTCAGGCCCGATGTCACCGCATAGGCCAGAGCAAAGCCGTGAAGGTGTATCGCCTCATCACTCGAAATTCCTACGAACGTGAGATGTTTGACAAGGCCAGCCTAAAGCTGGGTCTGGACAAGGCTGTTCTTCAGGACATCAACCGAAAGGGCGGCACCAATGGGGTGAGTGTGATGGGACTACTCTGGAGTCTTAAGGAGCATTGGTCGCACAGCCCAGGCGGGCTTCTCTTACGGCTGGTTCAGGGTTCACTTTCGCTGCATTGAGCCAGCCCTCACGTCATTATTGGGTAATTCCCTACAACCAGGCATGATTCAGAGTCAGGTCTCGGTGTTTTCTAGGTGGTTAAAGAAAATCTGTAGAAGGAGTTATGAGGTAGGATTGCCCAGCTTGGTGTAACATTTCAGTAAACGGTTTTTAACCGTGCCCATTAGAAGCTAGTAGATCTTAACATTGTATTTGTTACTGTGCCTTATCTCATACCTCAGACTTTGAGCTTTGAGAGTGTACTGGGACCAATTTTATCTGTGTCCCCTCGGCCCCTAACAGTGCTCGGCGTATTAGAAACATAAAGTGCTGGATGGTCAGTAAACGAATGAATAAATTAGCAGCTTAAAATAAGGCAGTTAAAATATTTTTCTCCCTCTGGGGGCATAAGAATTGCAGCTAAGATTCTTAAATTGTCTTGAAGTATAGGCAGACAAAGCAGAATATCTCCTTAATCTCTGGGCTCAGGGCATCAAAGATTGGATGCTTAAACCTTCTAAATGAGTTGTCTTTAGTCCAGATGTTCCATATCCTCTTAGCTATGCATATGTTGCTAAGTATAATACTTCAAGTTAGTCATGCAGAGAGTCATGGAATTCTCTCTTGTGATTGATATAAAGAGAACCAGATTCTTAATTAGAACCAGAAAAGGGTGTTTGGAACCCCATTTCCTGTTTTCCTCAAGAGTTGAGAAGATCACATTGTCATGGGATCATTTTTTTTTTTTAGTTGAGAAATGACTTCATTTACAATACTAATATACGTATTTATTTAATAATGAATAAATCATTGTCTGCTTGTTTGGTACATCTGGAGGTTTTTAAAGATACAGGCTTTAACTAAAATATAAAGATGTCAAAAATATCATCTTCAATGGTGCATAGTTGTAGTGGCTTGTGACATTTGATAATAACCAACGTCCTGAAGAATGTTAGGGACCTTGGATCATGTGCTTGGCTTTATTTCAGAGCTGCCTATAGAGGACTGTCTGCCTGCCCTCCCCAGAGTGTCACATCTGGGTTTTCACTAGCTGAAGTTTGTTGCCCACGTCCTTTGTTCTTCTGACGTGCAGTTCGTGGAGGAACTATGCACTGAACCACAAAAACCAGATTTGAGGCTGTTTTTCTTCTATGTATTTTCCACTTTGTGAGTAGCCTTTGGTGACCTGTCCAGGTACAGCAGCTCTCAAAAATGGAGGTGGAGGACCTACTCCGGAAAGGTGCTTATGGAGCCTTAATGGACGAAGAAGATGAAGGTTCCAAGTTCTGTGAGGAAGACATAGACCAGATTCTGCAGAGGAGAACGCACACCATCACCATCCAGTCTGAGGGGAAAGGGTCCACTTTTGCCAAGGTACAGGGCCTTCTCTGCAGAGCTGTTGGGGGTGGGAGAGAAAAAAAAATGTTTGTTCTCTGAAACCCATTAGCAGGGCTTCTCTTTCTCTGAATACAAATCCTACAAATTGGCTGCACATTTAGTCTGTGTGCCTATCTAAAGATATAGATCCTTAAAGGAGGAAGGAAGTCTGAATAGGTAGTCAGGGGCTATACAAAGAAAATACCACTCCTCATCTTTGAGAGCTGATCTTTAACAGACAGAATAAACACTCCTATTCTCAGTTGGCGCTATTTGCAAGGACTGCTCTGAAACCTTCCAGTGGACATCTTGATTTCCTTATAGACCACTTCTTGATCACCGATAGAGTGTGGAAGCTCCAGTGAACACTCCATTCCCCAAACTCAAGCAATTAGTTTGTTTATTTAATGGGAAAGAGATTTTACTTAAAATTCCCAGCTTCTAGTCTGGGTGCCTCTTTTCTCCGCTGTTGAGCCCACTGGATTTAAAACTTAGCAGATCACTCTCAGGTTTTCCATAGCCACAGCCACTGCTGAGTCCTGTGAGAGCTTTGTGACCTGTTTATTAAATCTCCTGTTTGGTGACACCTGTAAGTTTTTTAGTGGGATGTTCTGTGTTTTATAAGGAGAATATGGGTGAACGATCCCTTGTCTCTACACCTCATACTGCCCAGCCCAGTACCTTTTCCATAGCAGACATTTGGTAACTGTTGCACTGAAAAAAATCTAGAAAAGTTTTAAGAGTTAACTCTTTCATAGAGAACTAGACACCAAGTGGCACATTGCCATTGTCTTCCAGGGTTTGCCTTCCTGCTTCCAAGCTTACGCGCCAAAAAAAATGATCCCTTCAGTTGAAATTGTAATTTGCTCACCCAATCTTTAAAATAAAAGGAAAAAGAAAGAATAACCTTGAGATTTTCACATTCATTTTGGAAGCCCTGTTAAGGGTTTGATTTTGAATGCAAATAGATAATATACTTAGGTTTCTCCTGTATTTGAAGTAACACTGGTGTTTTATTAGTTTGTACTGTGTTCAAGCACAGTTTATTTTCTTGTCTCCTTCACAGGCTAGCTTTGTGGCTTCAGGAAACAGAACAGATATTTCTTTAGATGATCCTAACTTTTGGCAGAAATGGGCTAAAATAGCTGAACTGGACACTGAAGCAAAGAATGAAAAGGTACAGCATAATAATATTTTATTCCATGGAACATTCACTTATGTCATACATGATAGTAAATTCCTACACAGCTCAAGTCATTATTTACTCTTGAGTCTTGGTTCTTAAATGATATTTGTACCATACTTAAAATATGCCTGGCGCATAGACAACACTCAGTAAATCTTAACTGTTGTCATTTTTAAATGGCCATTCAGTCTGTTGGGCACCTGGGAAATTAGATGAAGGCAATTAGAACTGGAACTGGACACAGGGTCAAGTTCAGGCCTCTGTCTCAAGCCAACATTCTGTCCCTTGCATGTGACTATTTTATTTCTATTTCAACACTTCCTGTGAGAGAAACTTCACACATAATAGGAAGAGGGAAAAAGCATGACAAAAGTTTGTTGGCTTTACCTCCATTCTTTCAGTGTCTCATGTTTTGTTAATTCTAAACATGAGAAAGAGAATGGACTTTGGAGTGAAACCAGAGTATGCCTTTGGATGAAGTACTTGACCCCCACTGAGATTAGTAGAAGAGGAGGTGGTGAGGCCCACACTGTGGGGTTACAAGGTAGCATTTGTGGATATAACTGGCACCAGTGCCCAGCCCACTGTGAGGCACCTGTTAAATGTTGGTTTCCCTTCCTTCATCTCTGACCCTGTCACCTCACTTCAGGATTAGTGTCTTCTCAGGTAAGTATTGAACTCTCATGGTTCCACAGACCCGGGAGACAGTCCCTCCTTGTAGCTAGCTAATTCAGTAACCAGCACCCAGCCAGAACCACCACAGGTTGCTTAATCCACCCTCTTTTCTCCTATAAATAGAAATGCTGATTTTCCTCGTTTAAGAAGATCCTACAGTAACCTGTTCTAAGTGTTTCACAGTGTCACAATCAAAAAACTACTGTGTGTGCAGGACATTGGGTCCAAGCAGGGGAAGAAAGCACTGTGGCTTTGTAGCCAGGCAGAAGCAATTGGAGCCTTCTTTGTTGGGAAGCACGGTGATCAAAGCAGGGATAACACTGGACATTTGTTACCTGGGCTGTGTGGAGTACTCAGGAAGTTAGCCTGGCTTGGGGAAGAGGTATAGGGGGAAGGAGTGAGGAGCAGGAAGCAATGGAGACTATAGAAGACACATGGCCAGGGGAGCCATCAGAATAACTGAGGCTCCTGAGCTGGAGATGGTGTTTTCAGTGAAAGGCAAAGGGTTAGTGGATAGAACCAGTCGAAGGCAGATAAATAAAGCAGGAATATGCGTTTGTCTTGAGAAAGTTGCTGAGCAGATGGAATTCTCTGGCTTGTCTTGTCTCCAGAGTGCAGACTGCTCTCTGCATGCTGGGCAGAACAGCTGGGTCTTCACCACTCCAGGCTTTCTTAGCAAGAGCTGACCACCACTTTGGTCACTGGGGGGGGGCCTTGCCTGCCCACACCCCGGGTAGAATGACTACAGAAAGAACAGATGGTGACAAGCAGCCCTGGGGGCCAGGGAGCACGCCAACTTGAGCAAGTCCCAGAGAATCCTGTCTGCTTGTCCTGTGGTCATGGAGACAGCAGGTCTGCTGGGAAGAGCCTTTAGTGCTGGAGGATGAGACAGGGGCATGATTCTATCCCAAATGTGTCCTGGGGATACACTTATACATTGTGATAGGAGTAGAGAAAAGAGGACTTTCTTCCCAGTAGTCCTCTCCATTTCTAGGAAAGCTTAGTGATCGACCGACCTCGTGTGAGAAAGCAGACCAAACACTACAACTCGTTTGAGGAAGACGAGCTCATGGAGTTTTCAGAGTTAGACAGCGACTCAGATGAAAGGCCTACGAGATCCAGGCGCCTCAATGACAAAGCCAGGCGCTACCTCCGAGCGGAGTGCTTCCGGGTAGAGAAGAACCTGCTCATCTTTGGGTGGGTATTGGCTCTGCTTGGTGGTGGTGGTGGTGGTGTTGTTGTTTGTTCCCCTCTGTTTTTCAGTCCCCAAGATTTGTCTAGCATGTCTCTCCAGTCACCTTTGGGATTATAGGGCAGAGGGGGATCTGTTGGAGCAAGAGAGAACCATGCCTTCTGCCCAGAATCCCTCTCAGTCACCATATGCTCTGCAACCACAATGCAGACATGCCATGGTTTTCTCATATGCCTGTCACAGCAA
Source organism: Colobus angolensis palliatus (assembly GCF_000951035.1). Taxonomy (NCBI): domain Eukaryota; kingdom Metazoa; phylum Chordata; class Mammalia; order Primates; family Cercopithecidae; genus Colobus; species Colobus angolensis. The sequence continues at coordinate 12,330,915 of NW_012121820.1, forward strand.
ATCTCTGGTACTAATTTGCTGTCTGGTACTGATTTCCTGCTTCCCCCAACCCCCAAGGATATATGAGGAGTCCACACAACAGATGTTATAGTCAAGGCATGATTCGTGTGGGGCTTTGACTCTGGTAGAAATCAAAGGTTCAGCTTCTGTGAGCTCATCATTGCTTTTGAATAATGCTGCTGGACTCTTTAATTCCGAATTTATTCCCTGCTCCCAGTATTTTGGTCCCTCCGTTTTTAACAATGTAGTGGCCATACGAAGTTCTCAGTGTCCAACGTCCACCTTAGTGATATTTGGTGTGCTACAGTCAGGTGGTCCTCAAAGGCCTTTCGGGACAAAGCCCTTGGGATGATTAACAGACCTACAGAGAACAAAAGCATGTATGGCTCTTGTTTCTCCTCCTGTGGGGAGGCTGCATGCATGACCTGGCCCATCCTCCCTCCAACACCTGTCTGTATGTCCACTGTCAGCTGGGGCCGGTGGAAGGACATCTTGACTCATGGCCGATTCAAATGGCATCTGAACGAGAAGGACATGGAGATGATTTGCCGTGCCCTCCTGGTGTACTGTGTCAAGCATTATAAGGGGGACGAGAAGATCAAGAGTTTCATTTGGGAACTGATCACACCTACCAAAGACGGGCAAGCCCAGACCCTCCAGAACCACTCAGGTGAGAGGTGGCAGGGCCACACCTAAGAAGCACAGACTCCCATGCACTTCATTCCCTCTTCCTCTGTGGGGCCGTGTTGCTGTGCTCTGGGAGACTTCTCTTTCTCAGGTGTTTTTCAGAATGTTACCAGTGGGAAAAGATGTTGCTTTCAGTTCTGCCTCAGAATCTCCCAGTGTTACCTGTGATATTTTGTTTAAGTACAACTGGGCCCTCTTAAAGTTTCCCACATCCAGTCCTGCCCACTAACCTGAGTCTCACACGGGTTCCCCTTTTGAATTAGGGATGCACACCCAGTGCTCTCTGACTTGCCTTTTGCGTTTCACCATCCTGTCCCTGTCCCACCTCTGTGCCTTTTCTTGTGCCACACTCCTTCTTCCCTGTCCTTGGTTAAGGCTCCCCTTGAAGTTTCAAGTCAATTACTCCTTTTCTCCCAGCCAGGTTATAAGTTCCCAAAGGGCACAGGTTATGTTACACCTTTCTTAATCCTCACAGGGTACTTGGGAAATCTTACTGACAGACTAAGTGGTCCTGGAGTTTGTTTACTAAGGAGGAGACCAAGTGCAAGGCCTTCCCACCACCACCACCTATGGGCTAAGGAGTAGGGTCTGCTATCCAGACCACAGCCCAAATCTGTTCTAACAAACCCCAGTCCAGCTCTGTTCTAAAACTTGTGTTTAACCCCCCTTGGCTATCCACTTGCCCTATGCTCTCTTTCTGTTTCAGGCTTGTCTGCCCCAGTCCCTAGAGGGAGGAAGGGGAAGAAGACGAAGAACCAGCTGCTAATCCCAGAGCTAAAGGATGCAGATTGGCTGGCCACCTGCAACCCCGAGGTGGTCTTGCATGATGACGGCTATAAGAAACATCTCAAACAGCACTGCAACAAGTGAGTGTCCCTCCTCCCATACCCTGGTGGCAGCCCGGCTCAGACTGCTTCGATTCCTGGGAATGTCACAGGGAGACCGCTTCATGCTCTTGTGCTACTTCCATGCGAGGTCTAGAAAGACAGGATGTGTTATCTGTGGTCTCAGCTGGGTCAGAATTCATGTTACAGGTCCTGTAACTCCTTTAACAGTACCTCTGCTCTCCCACAGAACCTGGCCCCTCTGCCATTGCATTGTATATACCCCTGAGGATTTTTCTGTTTTGACTCTCAAAAACCAGTCAGTTCATCCTCTGCCCCTGAGATCACATTAACAAGGGCAGAACATTGTGACCTTAGTCGCTGCCACTCTCAGCCTCCTCTTCCAGTTTGCTGATGCCATTCATGGCCTTCAGTTATTTGATAGGCATGCATTTGAGGTAGTATGCTTTGTATCTGTAGGCTAACAGCTGGGGTTGAGTGGGATGGAGGTAGCAAAAAGAAAACAGTGATTGAAAATGAAACTTTGTTCATATGTAGTTTAGTCTTGGGGACTTGGGCATTCAGCAACAAAACAGTGGCAAGTTTGCATGTGGATACTGTACCACTGTGCAATGTATCTGACCCTTGGAAATGATGTAATTCGTGTCAAAGTCATGCAAGAGTTATCTTCCCAGCATTCCTGGTAGGCAGTGTGAGGGCGTCCGGTTGCACACCTCTGCAAGAATTTATTACCTTATAGGTTAAGAGCTTTTGCTTGGGTTTTCCCGTCTCCCTGTAACATCTTCTTAATGATTCTGTAGTTGTTGGGTTGTGTGGTGTTTTTTTCCTCTTTTACAGATAAAGTTTAATCCTTTCCCTTGATCACCTCAAATAATTGAAGATAAGTCTCATGCCCAATACTGTAATAAAAACTATTGTACACAAAAGTACAAGCTCTTCAGAGACAGCAGTAAGCACTCAATGTGTTGTTATTATTAGCACGATTATTATTTTAGCCATGAAATTATCATCTAAAGAACCTTTAAAAAGTGAAAAAGCACTGTTTCAAATCCAAGCTAAAAGCAGACAGGATAATGGTTATCCACTGAGGGTGGGATAGTAACTAGAAGGGAATACCAAGGGGACTTAAGGGAAAATAGTCTGCTTCCTGATCTGGATGCTGAATACACATGTATGTTTTGTTTGTAGGAATTCATTAAGTTATACATTTTTGCATTGTGTACGTTATGGAAGTATATTTCACATCAGTAAAATACTTTTAAAAAGAAAAAAAGGATATGTCGCCACCCAAAATATTAATGGATTGTTTTCTTTGGCTAAACCGAGGGCGTTACAAAGCTGCTGCAGCTGTGTGTCCCTTTGAGTTCAGATGCCAGCTGGGAGGAGGGGCTGGCTAGAAGGAATTGTCCATCCATCCTCTGAATTGATTTCCCTTCCATTTGGAGGAGAATTGAATACCATTGGCTTTAAATTCTGTTCTCTCATGCCGCAGATATTGTCAGACATCAACACATTTGTTTCTCTTTATGGAAATGGAAACAGCTCTCCCTGTCTTAAGGAGACAGACATTTTCAGGAAAGCCCTACTTTAATTGAGCTAAGTCTCAGCAGGCAGAACTCTGACATTCTGTTGCAGTTTTTACTAAGGAGGCTGTCAGCTATGACCATCTACAAATTAAGGATTGGCAGGGGTTGTAAATTCTTAAGAGTTCTTATTCTCTGGGCTTTAAAAATGAACAAACAAACAGGTTGGGTGCGGTGGCTCACGCCTATAATCCCAGCACTTTGGGAGGCCAGGATGGGTGAATCATCTGAGGTCAGGAGTTCAGGACCAGCCTGGCCAACATGGTGAAACCCCATCTCTACTAAAAATGTAAAAAATTAGCCAAGTGTGGTGGTGGGTACCTGTAATCCCAGCTACTCGGGAGGCTGAGGCAGGAGAACAGAAGCCGGGAGCGGGAGGTTGCAGTGAACCAAGATTGCGCCATTGCACTCCAGCCTGGGCGACGAGCAAAACTCCATCTCAAAAAATAATAATAATAATAAATACTCTCAGAATTATTTGAGTTGATTGACAGCTGAGATGAGAAATGGTATACCAGAGATAATAAGGGTTCTTTGCAATCTGTAAGTTCTGACTTTGTGTGTTTCCACTTACAACTTGAGCCCACAGTGGCACTTTCTACCCAGATCTAATAGATAGAAATTGTGCTTTCTTAGAGGCCTTTGTCATAGTCCATTTTCTGCTGCTATAACAGAATACCACAGACTGGGTATTGGCTCATGACTCTGCGGGCTGGGATGCCCAAGAGCATGATGCCGGCTTGTGGGCAAGGGTCCTCCAATGGCAAAAGGCATTACTTTTATTACATACCTATAGCATCCGGCAAGATGTAGAGCATATAGTAGTTGCCCGACAAATACTTGCTTAATTGCTTTGTCTGAGACATGTTTGATGCATTCCTATGGAGCCTGATTGTGGTCCATACAGAATAAAAATGAATTGAGCACCTCAGAAGAGAAGACATCCATGAAAAATAGGCACTTGCCTTTATTCATTTATTCATTTAACTGTGTACAAGTGAAACTGTTTGAAAGCACCACTGTTCACCCTACTCACTCTTCAGTAGCTGGCCTTTCAGAAGCTACCTCTGCCTAAGAGGTCACTGTGGCCACATGGAAGGGGTGAGTACTCTTAAAGATGAGAAGCGCTGTCTGTTCCTGCTGCCCGCTGTGGCTCACAGGATGATCTAACAGATAACTGATGTAGTCATTTTTTTTTTGGAAAATGGGAATGAGCATAATAATGTTTTGCCATAATGTTTTGTTTCTCTAGTGCCTTCTCTTCGATTGCTTCATAATATTAACTACATGGGAATGTCCAGAATTTCCCAGTGTTAACTTGGGCATGTGGTTCACAGACAGTTATGGTTCTAATTTGTTTGCATTAATGTGTTCAACTTTCATAGAGTACTTTTGCGAGTCCGGATGCTGTACTACCTAAAAGCTGAAATACTGGGAGAAGCAGCTGAGAAAGCATTTGAAGGAACTCCTGCCAGGTAAAGCAAATCAGACTTAACATGTCAACATTAAAGAATTGACATAAAATGCCTATTCATGGAGCTGGTCAAACTTGCCTGTGCTTAAAGAGGCCCATGTTCCTCCTACCCCCTGCCCAGGACCAGTGACCCGGATGGGAGAACAGGCAAGTACAATAAGGACAATTCATCAGGTCATCTACAAATAAAATAAAGGAGAAAACCATTTCTTAGAAACCTAGCTTTTGGTGAGTTAGTTCATTTTATTTCCCTCAAAAGTGTTGTAAATTTTCTTTTAAAACAGTCATTTACTGTAGAGTGAGTGTCAGTTACTGATCTGACATGTATAGACTGGAAGTTTTACCCACCATCCCATTCTTGGCGATAGTACTCATATACGTATTTCTTTTATTTGCTGATCATATGAATAATAGGTGTGGCCTATTGGATTTGTTGCATGTTAGTTTTGCAAATTAGTGTTTTGAAAGCTATAGAATCCTGTGGGAGTATCCCAAGATTTCCAAGAGTGAGGCTACCAGGTTCTCAGCTGGCCCTTAATAAAGCTGTCAGAAAGACCCAGTTTGTAAATGGGGTCACCAGGTGCAGTTTGCTAGCCCTGTGCACACCTGTTATTCCTAGAGAATACCAGGAGTTCTGATATTCAGACTTTGTGTTGAGATTACCTGGGGCCATGGTTTCTTCTTTCTCTTGCTTTCCTTTGAACAATGCTAGTGTCTCTAGAGTTCATAGGAGCTCTAAAGTAAGAGGGAGGAACATAGACAACCCTACCCATGGGTCAACTTATAATCAGAGCCAGGCTTCTCAGCAACTGTTGTCACTTTTTATGCCTTTCAGAGTCACTGTTGTAATTTCCAGCAGGGATGGGGAGGTTGTGTGTTTGATAGACAGGTTCAATTTGAGTCATATAAATGCAGCAGAATTCCGCCTGATAATTTCCATCAGGTGTTACCTGGCAGAAGTAGTCTGAACTTACCACTGTCATGTGTAGGAAGTCATAGGTGGTAGCTAGGTAGAACACGGAGAGAGTAAGTCTGCTGCCCACCCTCTTCCTTCCTCTGCATTCCTCTGTCTCTTAACTGCTCCTGTTAAGGTTGAATACCTTCTTGTGAAGAAGTTGCCATGAGACATGAACAGCAGTTCATCCCAGAGAAGTCATTCAGCCATGGCACTGTGCAGGCAGAGCCTTGGATCCCTGGAAAGGTGGGGGTCAGGAAACACTACCCCCACAGAGGAAGCTGGGCCTGGTAGGGAGCATTCAGTCCTGTGTCACAGTAAGAGCCTGACGGAAGAAGAAACTTCGGAGGCAGCTGGATGGGGAGGGAGAAGCCATCTAGGTGCATGCTATTCCCTAAACCCCAAAGCCTTAAAGAGCGAGGACTGTACTCAGATGAATGAGGACAGTGAACTTAGGGTTTATATGAGCTCTCAAAACATGGACAGAAACTCAGAGAGGGGCTAACACCTGCATGTCTGGCCTAGAGTGAGTTATGTGCATCCCTCTGGCCAGGGGCAATGCAGTTTTTGATCATTTTTAATCTAATAGACCACTGCCAGGAGGTGCCACCTGTTATGGCACTTACTCTCTGAAAGGCCTCCTGATATACCCACTTGTTCCAGAGTGGACTCTTGTTCTTAAATGGTACGTAAGATCTCTACTTGTTGCGGCAACATACTGAGCCACGATGATTTGGGTACTATTTTAAACATTCCATCATGTATGAATTCAACTGTTGGATAAGCTCTACCTTCAGATGTCCAATATATCAATGGCCTTTGCTATGGTTCACATAAGGTGCACATTAGAACTCCATACATGTGGATCCCAAAATGCCACCCTGGACCAACTGACATTGGGTTCTCCAAGAGGTGCTTCAAGACTGTGTCAGGCTGTCAAAGGTGGAGCCTGGAAATCAAGTACTTATGCTTAAATCACTCCCTAAGTGATTCTCATGCAAAGCTCTGGTTGAGAAATGATGACCCACAGCCTTCCTAACTCTTTTGTTTATTGTTACCTTAGCATCTCAGCATGCCACTAGGACTGTGGCCTAATACCAGGGTTGGGCCGGTAGCTTTTGTGTTGTTTTGAGTCTACGCCCTTCCTTCCCTAGGGAGCTGGATGTGCCTCTGCCCGACATCGACTACATGGAGATCCCAGTGGATTGGTGGGATGCTGAAGCCGATAAGTCCCTTCTCATTGGCGTGTTCAAGCATGGTGTGTATTTCTCTGAAGGCGTTCCCTTCTGGATCAGTTTCCCCCAGGAAGGATGAGTTCAGCCACTCTAAGCTCGGCATGTTCCTGCAAAACTCCATCATTCTGTTACACATTCATCTCAAAAAGTAGAGCTTCACCGCTGCCCCCTTGGAATTTCCACCAGATGAATATATGGCTCACAATAATACTGCGAATATTATATTATTGAGGAACATTCAGGCCACAAAGAACCTGTTTGGTGTATATCTTCCTCCCTTGTTTGTCCATGCTGTCAGATATGGGACTGCCTCTAATAGTCCCAGTGCCTGGCACATAGTAGGCACCTTGAATGAAGGAGTAAATAAATGGTGGGAAACGCTAAGTTTCAGCATTTCATATATGTGCAGAATTATAAGGTCATTCTAGATAATCTATATATTCCTAGTGTGTATCTTTTACTCTATTGGCATTTAAAAAACTAAGCACACAAGATAGCATAGACTATCTTTTTTAAAAATTTGGTAATTGAGCCACTAAAGGGGACTGAGAGGTTTTTTAAACACTTAGAAAAACTGAAGTAAGTGCTCCCTTTCTTCACCTCTGGCAGTGTTTTAAACAGCTGCCCTTGCTTTCAGCCAGCTGCCAGCCATTAAAATGAATGATGAAAGGGTCAAGTGATAGTCACCCACAGTATGCCTGACAGACACTTTCCCTGCCAGGTGAATCAACAGAAATGTTAAAATGAGGAGCAAGATTTAAAGTGAAAAGAATTAGGTATACCTGGCTTTAGCTATCAACTCCACGGCTTACTAAATGTGTGACATTGGGCAAGTCATCAGCTTCTCTGAGTTATTTTCTCACTTATACAATGGAGGAGGTATAGTATCAAAACAGCCTACCTAGGGATTGTTTAAAGATTAAATATTACATTAAATGTAGACCACCTAGAACAGTGCTTGGTACATAATAGGTGCTAGGTGCTATTCCACTCTACCATATTACTCTACCTTTGGAAGGTTGTTAACTTTCTAATGCATGTTCTTTAAAGGGAATTCTTCAGTTTTTACAGGCTAACCAGCTATATTTAAGTTCTTACAGTTTTTATAGGCTAACGAGCTATATTTAAGTAACAACCATGCCTATACATATTTTAATTTGGAATCCACTCAAAACTTGGTTGCTGGTATTGAGAATGCAGGCTTCAGTGGTGCAGTGCTACTGAGAACCCTTTGTCAAACCGCTGGGGTTAGGCTAAAGCGGTGCTGTCCAGTAGAACTACATGCGATGATCGAAATGCCCTAATTCTGCACTGTCTGCTGTGGAAGCCACTAGCCCTATGTGGCTGTTGAGCACTTACAATGTGACTAATGTAACGGAGCAAGTGTATTTGTATGTACTTTTAATTAATTCAAATTTAAATAGCCCCATGGCTCCTCTGTTGTGACTCCTCTGTTGTTTGTTGTTACTTTAGCATCTGTTACTAGCATCTGTTAGTGGCTCCTCTGTTGGACAGTGCAGAGGTAGAACTCAGCTCCAAAGTAGAAAGAAGTGTGTGACCTCCCTGTTAGTCACAGGGGACCACAATGCAACCCAGACTTGGTTTAACCTAGTTTTGGAAGGACCCCAGAAGATGACAGGCTGCAAAAGACAGCCAGATTCCAGAGCATCTGAATTTGGTGTGTGGGGGAAGGTCCAGTGACCCTGGGTCTCATTTCAGTGGTGGTTTTAGGGCACATTGTCAGATCCCTGCATGGCAACAACATGCTGTGAAAAGAGAACACATCTGAAGTCCCAGAACTATGGCAGGTAGAATTTAGATGCTGCTATTTCTTCCTCCCCCATCCCAACACACCCACTATAGACATACAGAAAATCAAGGCGGATCAGGACTTGGAAGAAATAAGGCAAGTCCCCAAATGCAGAAGTCATTTAAAGCAGAACTGAAAGCTTAGGGGGCCAATATGATAGTGGACCAGAGGTACTGGGTTTTTAATACCCACAGAAATGGAAAACATGGCCTTGAAAGGGTTGCCCCTCCAGGAAAGGGAAGCAAGAAAAAGCTCTCTGGTCCAAGAAAGCAGAGCTAAAGAAACAGATCCCTGAGAGATAAAGAGATGAAGACATGAAAGAGAAGATGAGACGTAGAGGACAGAGTGAAGTTGACATCCAAGAGGTGAAACGACATGCCCAGAAAATACTAACAACAACCCGGTAAGGCAAATCAGTATCACACACAGTCTGTGAGGCAAAAAGCATCATTTTTCATTGTGTAATGAAAGGGGGTCATTACACAATGATGCTAGATACAACTCACCGGGAAGATATAATCTCATGCGAAGGACACAGCCTCAGAATGTGTAAAAGTGGACAGGAATCTAAGGAGGTCCAAGACGCTTTCTCACCTGGAAAAGACAAGTTATTTTTGACGCTCCACCTTCTAGTTTCCTAATCCCTAATCACCATTCAGGGTATTGGGATTAATCAGTTGATCTCTTAGTCTCATATTGGAGATAGAGTCAACCCAGATGATACATAAGGTGCTCCCAAACTCTTCTGCTCATTGAAGCAGGTTTGGGGAGTATAAATTGTTTTTCCTGATCACACCTGTGAGATGTTAAGATGACACTTCATCACTCAATTCCATTCAGAATCTCACAGATTGTCAGTTGAGGTGAATTTGGAATTTACAGTTACAGCTGAGGGGCAGAGGCCTTGAAGATGACTTGTGCAGTGTTTGAAGTGTCTCATTGTACAGGATGAGTTTAGCAGATAATGCTATAAAGACAAGAGAAGAAACAGCCTCTGTCCTCAGTGCTAAGAGACTAATCCTAAGCCATAAAGGCAGACTCTGCATAGGGCCAGATCAGTTTAGTTGGATGGTTACGTTGGAGTCAACTTAGATGAGGTTGGACAGATGCCTCATGGGCCCATCCTCCTTGGCACCCTCCGGAGTCATCAGATCCTGCCCCTGCCTGGCTGCTACCTATTCCATGAGCTTAGTCTTAGACCTGTCCTCATCTAGGTAGCACATCTGACCACCCCTTTCTAATCTTAGCCCTCATCACAGTATAACCAGGCACACACAGCATGTCTTACCAGGTGACAGCTTCTCAGATAGTCAGCAGCTCTGGAGATGTGATACTCAGCCATTTTCAGAAAGCCAGTCTGTCTAGTGTTCACTTTTCAGGGATATTGTGTCAGGAAGCCCTCTTCACTTCACCTGCATGCCTTGGTTAATTAAGTATGAGCTGTAGGGCTGCAACCATTTTCTTTGTTAAGAAACACATGACTGGCCGGGCGCGGTGGCTCAAGCCTGTAATCCCAGCACTTTGGGAGGCCGAGACGGGCGGATCACGAGGTCAGGAGCTCGAGACCATCCTGGCTAACACAGTGAAACCCCGTCTCTACTAAAAAAAAAAAATACAAAAACTAGCCGGGCGAGGTGGCGGGCGCCTGTAGTCCCAGCTACTCCGGAGGCTGAGGCAGGAGAATGGCGTAAACCCGGGAGGCGGAGCTTGCAGTGAGCTGAGATCCGGCCACTGCACTCCAGTCCGGGCGACAGAGCGAGACTCTGCCTCAAAAAAAAAAAAAAAAAAAAAGAAACACATGACCGTTGACTGAGGTTTTGTGAATCTTTTTTTTTTTTTTTTTTTAAGAGACAGTGTCTCACTCTTGTCACTCAGGCTGGAGTACAGTGGCGTGATCACAGTTCACTGTAGCCTTGAACTCCCAGGTTCAAGTGATCCGTCCACCTCAGCCTCCCAAGTGGCTGGGGCTACGGGTGCACACCACCATGCCTGGCAAATTTTTTTTTTTTTTTAATGTTTTGTAAAGAGGGGATCTCGTATGTTGCTTAGGCTGGTCTCGGATTCCTAGACTCAAAACAATCCTCTTGCCTTCACCTCCTAAAGTGTTGGGATTACAGGCGTGAGCCACCATGCCCAGCCTTGTGGATCTTTTAGTCCGCTCCAGACAAAGCCTGCTGTAACCCTGTTAAATGAGATGAATATAGCCATGGATCCATCTCCAAGCTGACCCCATTAGCACTGGCTTAATTTTTGGTTGGAGCTTTAGCCTGCAGCAAGAAGGCTTCTGTGGCAAACCTATTCTAAATGATGCTCTTGACAGCTCAGTTGGGTTGAGTGACTACTGCCCCTCCAAGGTAGCCTGCATCTGTGAAATTTTCCATGACATACGGACTTTAGTATTTCTGTTGATATTCTTAGAGAGCAGCTTATAGACTAAGTGAAAAGAGGCAGGCAGCGGACACCCCCTCACAGGCCTGTCACATTGCTGTTTGTCTTTGTATTGCTGTTGCAGCTCCTACTGGCCTCTTTTCAGTACAGTTGTTAGGGTTTTCTAGGGGACTAAAATAGTCATTCTTCCTCACCTCCAGCTTCACGCCTAATTGAGAAATAAAATTGCTGAATCTGTCTCTAGGCTTCAGATCCACACATGACAAGAGAAAGTCTACAGAATAGAAGCTTGCCCAGGTCAGGGAGGGTCCCAGCCTGTTCCATGCCTGAGCACAGAGTGTGAAGGTAGTATACTCCTGTACAGTTGGCCTCCCTCAGTAGTAAGGGGACAGTAAGGGAAGGATTTCACCATCTCACCTGTCATTTAAATTAGCCCTCTCTTCATGAGGAGCAGGTGGAGAAACTGACTGGAACCTCCTTAAAAGGAGTATTGGGGAAGTTTCTGTTTTGATGTGAGCTGAGACAGGAACATGGGGAAAGGGTGAGAGCGATTCTTCTTTCTACGACAATGATTGGAAGAGAAATAATCTAGGCAAAATCGACTCATCCGGTCAGTTGTTTGTTCAGTCTGTACCATGTCAGGCCCTTTGCTAGATATTGACTATATAATGATGAGCAAAAATAGATACAGGTTCTGCTCCTAGGAAGCTCACGACCTCATGAGAGACTTAGAGCAGTCAAGTAATTGCTGTAAGGAATAAGTGAGTAAAGAACATAAGGCACTGCAGAGCTTCTCATGCCAGGTACCTCATGTGGGCAGCACCTGTCATGGAGATGGCAGGAGAGCCACTGTGAATTAAAAGATCAGCTACCCACAGCTCCTCAGGGAAAAGAACCAGGTGCTACCTACAGCATGAAGGATACAACTGCATCAACAGTGATTCGAGAACAAAAACCAAGATAGAAATGAAATACCAAACACAGGAAAATCAGGTTTGTTCCTAAGAGCCAGGCTGGTTCTTATTTACACTCAGCTCTTCCGTCTCCTGTCATGAGGACTCTTGCCTTTTATGTGGCCAAATGCTGTCTCATTCTAAGAGTACATCAGGTTCAATAAAATAAATCCTCACTCAAAGACTTTATCAAACTGAAAATGAGGGTTATTAAAATTGTTTTGCTTCCTTTTTGAGGCCCCTGTTCGGGGTCAAAACACTGTCTGTTGTTAACTTTGGGGTGTGATGAGGAGCACTTCCAAAGCCCTGGCCAGTGTGGATTAAGATTTGTACTGAATTTGTGATACAGAGGCCACAGGTCTGTCTTAATGCAATAAACAATCATCGTAGTTCTCTTTATATTTCAGTCCTGCCATCCATCATGTTGTTCAGCTTCCCTTTCCAACACATGGGATAAAAGTGAGCTATAAGAAAACAAGGCCCACTAAGGACATAACAAGGTATCCAGTGTTGAGGATGGGGGAAGAAGTTGCAAAACCAACTCACAGGAAGCAGCAAACAGAATTGTATCTGTACAGTTGCATCTTTTCGTGGACACTGAGTATTTCCATAAGCCATTGTTTATTGGTCAAACACTACTCAAAGGTGTCCACATTAGCACCAGGATCTTTCCCTGATAGTCTTATAGGATCTCATTAATCTTAAATAAGTTTTTTTTGTGTGTGTTTGTTTTATTCTTTACTAAATAAGGAAAACAAAAAGACTAGTGCCCAAAGCAAATGTTGTGAGTTCTAACATGACTTCGGGCATTTCTCACCACTCTTGATCAGGTTATGAAAGGTACAATGCCATGCGAGCAGACCCAGCACTTTGCTTCCTGGAGAAAGTTGGGATGCCCGATGAGAAGTCCCTTTCTGCAGAACAGGGTGTTACAGATGGGACTTCAGACATTCCTGAAAGGTGAGAAGCCACGTGGGCCAGCCCTGATGTGACATGCCATGCCACTGATCTGTGACCCCTTCCTCATACACTCAGCACACTTTGTATCTCTTCCTCAGTGTCTGGCATCTCCCTACACCTTGCCACACTGCCACTGTTTTTCATAATTTGAACCAAATACCGGTTCCTATTCCTCATGAGTTCCCCAGGCTGCCCACCTTTCTAAAAGTCTGCCCAGCTTTTTAACCATGCCCATCCCTTGTCTGGTCAGAGGATTCCTGTGGAAGAATTCAGACCTCCCATGCCTGACAGAAAGCTAAGAACAGACATAAGCACAGCCTTCCTGACTTTGAACTAGTTCCTCAGCTGAAATTCCAGTATTGTCTAAGGATTGCATAGTCCCTGAGCAAGATGGATTTAGGGGCCGCTCCTTGACGGCCATGGCATTTCAGCTTGTCCATGGAGTCTGTGCAAAAAAGTATGGAAAGCATCTCCTTTGATTTTTATTTACTCTTGACATAAATACATAGGAAAACTAAATAAACAGCTAAAAATTGTAGTTCTTCAAATTATATCTGTATGTTTGAAAACATAGCTTTTTTTTTTTTTTTGAGATGGAGTCTTGCTTTGTCGCCTAGGCGAGAGTGCAGTGACACAATCTTGGCTCACTGCAACCTCCGCCTTCTGTGTTCAAGCAATCCTCCTGCCTCAGCTTCCTGAGTAGCTGGAACTACAGGCACACGTGCCACCGTGCCCAGCTGATTTTTGTATTTTTAGTAGAGACGGGGTTTCACCATGTTGGCCAGGCTGGTTTTAAACTCCTGACCTCGTGATCCGTCCACCTTGGCCTCCGAAAGTGCTGGGATTACAGGCGTGAGACGCCACGCCCGGCCAAAACATAGCATTTAGCTCTTAGCATTTATCTCTTAGTTTCTCCCCAAAAGTAGCAGATACTGCTTTGCGTTGCCCAGGACTGTGGACAGACCTGAGAGTGTGGCACTGCCAGGAGCCCCTAACTATTTGCTCAGGCCAAGAAAAGTGTGCAGTGCATTTTCCATCTGTCCTTAACCCCTCATGATCACTTCAGCTGCCCCAGCATGTTTCTTGAGGACAGATAACAGAGATGCATTCTGGGAGATGTTAACAGAGACCCATATGACTGGTGATTCTCATGTTACATTCAGTGATTCAGGGAAAACACTCCCTGGATGGGTGCCTGAATGTGGCGTAAAGGCTATTTTTTGTGGGTTGGCTTTTCTTTCTACGGTTAAGCAGTAAAGTCAGGAGCTTATCTTGCCTCTAGGACTTGAGCAGTAAGGACAAGAATATTTGGGACAGTAATATATCAAAGTCAGTTTTTGGGGGGGGGTTTTTTTTGTGTGTGGTTTTTTTTTGTTTGTTTGTTGAGACGAGGTCTCACTCTTTCACCCAGGCTGAAGTGCAGTGGCATGATCTCGGTTCATTGCAGCCTCCACCTCCCGGTTTCAAGCAATTCTCCTGCCTCAGCCTCCCGAGTAGCTGGGATTACAGGCACCCACCACCACGCCTGGCTAATTTTTGTATTTTTAGTAGAGACGGAGTTTCACCATGTTGGCCAGGCTGGTCTCGAACTCCTGACCTCAGGTGATCCGCCCACCTCGGCCTCCCAAAGGGCTGAGATTGCAGGCGTGAGCCACTGCACCCACCCTCAAAGTCAGTTTTTAAAAGAATCATGAAAAACAGGTAGGCATCAGCAATAGTTAAGCTTACGAAAGAGAAGACATTAGGCAGCTGAGCTAGCGTCAAGGGTCTGATGGTAACAAGGGGAAAATGTCCTTGTTAACCAGTGACAGCAGAGCTCCCTTCCAAGCCAAGGAGTGATTTTTGCCAAATGTGATTCTGTGGGAAGATTCGTCCTACTGTGACCGGGGAGTTGCAACATTAGGCCTCATTTGATGTGCACAGCCTTCAGTTTCTAGAGTGTGTTCTTTTATCAGAATCACTTGTTCGTATGACTCTTGATGGGCAGGAATTACCTTTTTCTGAACTTGCCTGAGTAGACATGAGGCTGCAGTCTCAGTTGATAAAGGTCCTTGCCTGTAGAAGTGGTAACTGTTTGGTGATAGTTTCTTTCATTCTCAGTGTCTCTTGAGTTCTCCCACAAGGGAGGGAAAAACTAAGACTTGGAGTGCCTGTGGTAGAAGGGATCTATTGTCAGCCCTCCTTGTCTGTGGATGTAGAACTCTCAGATAAAGAGGGCTAACCAAGGGACTTGATCATCTGCTGATATTGGTATCCCTGAGGATCTGAGAACCAATCCTCCGTGGATACAGAGGGCTGACTCGGAAGTCCCCCTTTATTCATGGGGGATACCCGAAATTTCAGATAGTACCAAACCCTGTATAAACTGTGTTTTCTCCTATATAAACACACCTATGATAAAGATTAATTTATAAATTAGGGATAGTAAGGGATTAACAACAATAATAATAGAACAATTATAACAATATACCATAATAAAAGTTATATAAATGTGATCTCTCTCTCTCGCCCTGTCTCTCCCCAAAAATATCTTAGTATTTTTGGACTGTGGTTGACCAGGGTAACTGAAACTGTGGATAAGGGGGACCTAGGTAGTATGTGATGCCTTTTTTGTACTTTTATTTAGAGGCAACACAGACAAAGAAGACAATGCTGAGGACAAAGTAGATGGCCTCCAGAAACAAACGGTGAGTCAAATGTGCAGTATTCGTTGTCTACACTGTCTTTCATATTAAGAAAGAAATTCCTATCTTGGTAGTGATCTGGGGGAACTTGATTGCATTGCTACAGTTACATTGCATTTTCCCCAACATTTTATTATAAAAACTTAAAATATACAGACTGCAATTGCATTTTTATTCTAATTAAACTTTTTATTTTGAGATAACTATGTATTTCAGAAGCAGTCACAAAATATAATACAGAAATCACATATACCTTTTATCCCGTTTCCCCTCATAGTGGCGTCTTACAATATTGTAGTACAGTATCACAATCAGGATACTGATACAGATAAAGATACAGGCCATTTCCACGACCACAGAGATTCATCCTGTTGCTGTCTTATAACCATATCCTCTTCCTTCTGCCTTCACCCCTCTTTAAATTCCTGGCAACCACTCATCTGTTCTCTATTTTTTATGATTATGTCATTTTAAGAATGTTCTATAAATGGAATCATACAGTATGTGAAATTTGGGGATTGGCTTTTTCACGCAGAATAATTCCCTGGGATTCATCAAGGTGGTTTTCTGTATCAACACTTCATTCCTTTTCACTGCTGAGTAGTATTCAGTGATTTGGAGGAACCACAGTTTGTTCAACCATTCATCCATTGAGGGACATCGGGGTTGTTTCCAGTTTTTGACTATTAAGTCCACTGTAAACATTTGCATATAGATTTTTGTGTGAACATACATTTTCATTTCTCTGGGATAAATGCCCAGGAGTGTAATTGCTGGGTCATATGATAATTACATGTTTTGTTTTTTAAGAAATTGGCAAATTGTTTTCCAGAGTGGCTGTACCATTTTACACTGCCACTAGCAGTGCTTGAGAGATCCACTTTCTCTGTATTTTCCATCCTCACCGGCATTTGGTGTGGTCACTATTATTTACTTGAGCCATTCTGGTAGGTGTGTGTAATACCTTGTTGTGATTTTAATTTACATTTCTCTGATGGCTAAATGATGTTGAACATCTTTTATGTGTTTAATCGCCATCTGTATATCCTTTTCAGTGAAATGTTTATGTCCCTTGCCTGTTTTCTAATTTCATTGTTTTAGTGTTGATTTTCTAGAGTTCTTTATATATTCTACATACTAGTCTTTTGTCAGATACGTACTTTGCAAGTATTTTCTCCCATCCTGTAAGTGTGTCTTTTTAGGGAGGATCCCTTAAGCCCAGGAGTTCAAGACTATCCTGGGCAACATGGTGAGACCTTGTCTCTATGAAAAATTTTTTTTTTAAAAATGAAAAATCAGTTTGGCGTATTTGTGGGTTCTATTTCTGAGTTCTCTGCTGTTTTCCATTTATCTATTTGTCTTTTCCTCTGCCAGTAGCACATAATCTTGAGTGCCATAATACCATAAGTTTTAAAATTTGATAGATTGTTACCTCCCACTTTTTTCTTCTTTCTCAAAATTGTTTTTGCTTTTCTTGTTCCTTTGGCTTTCCATATAAATTTTAGGATAATCTTATCCACAGAAACTTGCTAGGATTTTGATAGGCATTGCTTTAAACGTTTATATCACTTTGGGGAGAATTGGCATCTTCATTGAGTTTTTACAATACTGAATCTTACTATATACCTCTTCATTTACTTTTTTTTTTTTTTTTTTTTTTTTTGACTTAGGGTCTCACTCTTTCACCTAGACTGGAGTGTGGTGATGCAGTCATAGCTCACTAAAGCCTCAACCTCCCAGGCTCAAGTGATGCCCGCAGCTCAGCCTCCCGAGTAGCAGGGACCACAGGTCCCTACCACCACACCTAGCTAATTCTTTCTATTTTTCTATTTTTTGTAGAGACAGGGTCTTGCTATGTTGCCCAGGCTAGTATGGAACCCCTGGGTTCAAGCATTCCTCCCTCTCTGGCCTCCCAAAGTGCTGGAATTACAGGCATGAGCCATTGTACCCAGCCCTTTTCTAAGTTTTTGAGGTGGGAGTTTCTATATGATTGGTTTGAAACTTTTCTGCTTATCTAATACATGCATTTAGTGCTATAAATTTCCCTCAGCCTGGCTTTAGTTATGTTTCATTAATTTTGCATTGTATTTTCACTTTCATTCAGTTTAATGTGTTTTTTTAAATTTCCCTTGTTCCATGAATTATTTAGGTGTTTATTATTTAGTGTCCAAGTGTTTGGAGATTTCCCCATTAACTTGCTGTTACTGATCTCTAGTTTGATTCTATTATAATCAGAGAACACATTCTATATGATTCCAGTTGTTTTAAATGTATTAAGTTTGTTTTATGGCCCAGGTTATGGTACATCTTGGTATATGTTCCATGGGCACTTGAAAAGAATATGCATTTTGGTGTCGTTGGATGCAGCATTTCATAAATGTTGACTAGGTCCTGTTGGTCGATGATGATGTTGAGTTTTTCTGTATCCTTACTGATTATCTGTCTAGTCGTTTCATCAGTTGTTGAGAGAAGAATATTGAAGCCTCCAACTGTAATTGTGGATTTATTTATTTCTCCTTTCAGTTCTATCAGTTTTTGCTTCATATATTTTACAGCTCTGGTGGATGCATACACATTTAGAACTATATGTTCTTACCGGGCACAGTGACTCATGCCTGTAGTCCCTGCACTTTGGGAGGCCAAAGAAGGCAGATCGCTTAAGGCCAGGGGTTTGAGACCAGCCTGACCAACATGGTGAAACCCCATCTCTACAAAAAATACAAAATTAGCCAGGCATGGTGGCGCATGCCTGTAATCCCAGCTACTTAGGAGGCTGAGGCATGAGAACCACTTAAACCCAGAAGGCAGAGGTTGCAGTGAGCCATGATCACACCACTGCACTCCAGCCTGGGCAACAGAGCGAGATTCTGTCTCAAAAAAATGTATAGAGAGAATTACATGTTCTTGGCAAATTGACCCTGTTATCATTATATAATGTCTGTCTCTTGTCTCTGGTAATTTTCTTTGCTCTGAAGTGTACTTTATCTGATAAATTAATATGGCTACTTTCCCTTATATAGTGTGCATAAATATAATTTTTTTATTCTTTTACTTTCAACCTGACTTTATTGTATTTGAAGTGAGTTTCCTATAGATAGCATACAGGTAGATCATAATCTTTAATATGCTCTGCCAGTCTCTGTCTTCTAGTCGGTATTATTCAGACCATTTACACTTAATGTAATTATTGATACATTAAAGCTTAAGCCTGTCATTTTATTGTCTTTGTTTTCCCTGATTTTTTATTTTTCCTGCCTTCCTCTGGTTTACATGAGCATTTTATATGATTTTATTCTGATTTATCTATATTTTTTAGCTTTTTAATGCTTCTAGGTGTTTCATATGTTTATATGTAATGTATCACAGTCTACTAATACTATCATTTTATCAGCTTAAGTGAAGCGTAGAAACCTTCCATTTTTGTTCCTTTATCCTCTCATTTGTGATATAGCTGTCTTAACCATTTCTTATCAGATAATGGTAAAATTTTTGCCTCAACTGTCAAACATCACTTAGAAGACTCAAGAGAAGAAGGAAAGTATGCTATATTTACCCATATTTTTTTTTACTGTGTTATTTTTCTTCCTGGTGTTCCAAGGTTCCTTCTTTTATTGTTTTCTTTCTGTTTAGAGAAATCTCTTTAGCTGTTCTTTTAAGGTAGGCTAGAGAACTGTCAGACAGTTCTCTTAGTTTTTCTTCATCTGAGAATGTCTTAATATCCTTAGTTTTCCTCATCTGAGAATGTCTTAATATCCCCTTTATTCCCCAAGGATATTTTCACCAAATGGAGAATTCCGGGGCGATAGTTCTTTTCTTTCAGCTCTTAATGTTCTGCCGCTTCCTTCTGGCCTCCATGGTTTCTGATGAGAAATTTGTCATTCAAGCTCTTTTTCTCTATTGGTAATGTGTCTTTTCTCTCTTGATGCCTTCAAGATTTTTTCTTGGACTTTAGTTTTCAGAAGTTTATGATTTTATGTGTGTATGGATTTCTGTGAGTTTACCGTATTTGAAATTCACTCGTCTTCTTAAATCTGATTTCTGTCTTTTGCTAAATGTGAAGCGTTTTCAGCCATGATTTCTTCAAGTATTTCTTCTGCCCTGTCCTCTTTCTCCTTGCCTTCTGGGATACCAAAAAAATGAAGATTAGATATTTTGTTGTAGACCCGTGGGTCTCTAAGGCTCTGTTCGTTTTTTTTTCTGTTACTCACATTGGGTACTTTCCATTTTTCTGTCTTTGAGGTCACTGATTATTTTCCTCCTCCATTCTGCTGTTGAGCCTTCTGTTGAGGGTTTTGGGTTTTCATTTTTGGTTTTGGTGTTTGTTCCAGTTTATTGTACTTTTCAAACCTAAAATTTCCCTTTGAATCCAAAGATTATTTGGATCTTTGTTTCTTTGCTGAAACTTTCTGTTTTTTTTTTTCATTTGTGGCAAGCGTGTTCAGAATGGCTCACTGATGACTGTTAAATTCTTACATCAGATCATTCTAAGATCTTTCCTCTCAGCATTGGCCTCTTTTGTCTTTTTTTCATTCAGTTTGAGGTCTTCTTGGTTCTTGGTATGTGATTTTTTTATTGGAACCTGGACATTTTGGACATTATAGTGTGAGACTCTGGATCTTATTTAAACATTCTCTTTCAGCATCTGTCTTGGCAGGGGAACAGAGGTGTGGAGATGGGGAGCACTTGTTTCTGGGAGGTGGAAGCAAAATTTCATGTTCCCAGTCTGCTCCCATTAACCCCTAAAGGGGATGTTTCTCATTTCTTTGAGCAGGGATGGAAGTTTAGCTCCACCATGGGTAGGGGTGGGGAACCTCATTACTACCTGTCAGGGTTGAAAGTCCTGACTTCCTGCTTAGCTTTTTCTGATACCACCCCAGCAAGGGAATGGGGTACCCTATTACCAACCACCTGGAAAAAGTAGAAGTCTAAGCTCCCACTCAGCTGTTGCTACCATTGGGTAGAGTTGAGTCACAGTTTCTTCTGCATTGTTAGGCTGGGGTATAGCAGTTATTGTCTTAATATTTTCTGTGTTCCTAACCTGCTAACCTGCCTCTTCCTAGTCCTTAACTAGAGAAAGCAGGAAGCAGGCTGGCTTCTTTTTTTTTTTTTTTGAGACTGAGTTTTACTCTTGTTGCCCAGGCTGGAGTGCAATGGCATGATCTTGGCTCCCTACAGTTTCTGCCTCCCAGCTTCAAGTGATTCTCCTGCCTCAGCCTCCCAAGTAGCTGGGACTACAGGCATGTGCCACCATGCCCAGCTAATTTTTTTGTATTTTTAGTAGAGACAGGGTTTCACCATGTTGACCAGGCTGGTCTCAAATTCCTGACCTCAGGTGATCCACCTGCCTCAGCCTCCCGAAGTGCTGGGATTACAGGTGTGAGCCACTGCACCCAGAAGGTTTTTTTTGAGGGCCTTTTTTGTCTGCCTCCTTTACAATTTCCAGGTAGCCCGCTTCTTTACCTCCAAATCTAGGATATATGAAGCCAAAAAAAAAAAAAACAGGGTTTTTTCATCATGTCATTCCTTGGGTCCTGAGGTCTCTAGTTTGTCCTTTCTTTTTTTCACCTTTCAGAGTTTTCTTACGCTTGTTTCAAATTTAATATCTAGAGGGTTTAATTGTACTTAAAGAATAGGGAAATGCATCCCAGAAGCGGCAGTCTGTATTGCATTTTTAAAATGAGTTTCTGAGATTTTGCGAAAGCAGACCTGAAACCTTACCTGGGCCCCAGCACCATGTGACCAAATTTTCTCTAGCACTGAGTAATAGAGCAAATGTTAGAATGTTGTGGATTCTGGATCCCAGAAGTTACTGTAGCATTGTCCCCAAGTGACTCCCCTGCAAGGGTCCTCCCTCTTCTTCTCCCTATCACTACCCAAAAATTATTCATTATTTTCCATTCTCTTCTGTTGATTCTAGCTTGCAGAATGTATTGTATTTACTTACTTTGGCCTCCATCAGCTCTGACCCCTGTAACAGTAACAGTGGCATCCCTTTCTTAAAATAGATAATAGTAATTTTTCAAATTATTTGTTCCCCTGTATCCTCAAGCTTTGAGAAGCAGTGGATTGAAGCAAATCGGCATGAAGCTTCAGACTCCGGTAACATGAAGGAAGTTAGGTTCTTGTCTTGACAATTCAAATCCATGTTCTGGGCCGGGCACAGTGGCTCACGCCTGTAATGCCAGCCTTTGGGAGGCTGAGGCGGGCCGATCATGAGGTCAGAAGTTCGAGACCAGCCTGACCAACATGGTGAAACCCTGTCTCTACTAAAAATATAAAAAATTAGCCAGGCGCGGTGGCATGCGCCTGTATTCCCAGCTACTCAGGAGGCTGAGGCAGAGGTTGCAGTGAGCCAAGATCGAGCCACTGCATTCCAGCCTGAGTAACAGAGCTAGACTTCGTCTCAAAAAAAAAAAAAAAAATCATGTTCTGCTATTTCAGTCCCTAGTTTATATTATTTCTTTTATGTGTAATTTGGGGTGTGTTTTCCCTGTAGAAACAACTCAAGTACCAAAGAAATGAACGTAATACCTTATTCTCATATGGAACTTGACTCTTTTCAAACCAGTTACTCCATTTGTTTAAGTTGATCCTCACCTCACCCTGTCTTCATTTGAGGGCTGAGAAAACTTTAGGCCCTCCCTGAAAGTTAAAGGACTTGACTAAATGACAGAGCTAAGACTTGTAATTCTCTAGATATGCCAGCATTCTTCGTTGTAGTCAAGTATTCTTTTCGTAGTCCAGACAGTAGAGAGTATTTCAGGTGTGCATTTATGCCCTTCCTCCCAGCAGCAGCTCATACGAAGAGGCCAGCCTCTGAAAGCCACTGACGTTAAACTGGACATGCTTAGGAGGACACTGGAGGGCCATGGCAGAATCCGTAAAAATAACTTAAGTTCTCTTATATATTAGGGTTAAACTCTGGAATTACTTTTGTATTCATTTACAAAATTAACACGTTTATGATTTCTTTTGCTCTTCACATCCTTAAAACCTGGGGTATAGAATATCATCAAAAGCAAAATGACATGGGGAGTGGGTTTCCCCAGATTCTGAGGCGGACAGACTATAAACAGATTCACCTTGACTTCTAGTCCGCATGCTAAAACCACACACGTAGAGGGATGGCCAGCATCTGAGCCAGGCCTGCTGCCCACGCTGCTTCACTCTTGCTCCCTACCTCCTGCACTGAAGACACTGTTTGGGTGTTTCTTTCTCCCAGTTCTGTCCTCAGGCAGAGTTAAAGAAGCTCAAAGCATTGTGTAAAAAGAGCCTGTTCATCAGAGCAGTTCCCCTGAATTAAATAGACCTGGGCATAGAAAGGGAACCATTTAGCAGATTGATAGAGTCTTAGCATTACAAGGAGCCCTGGCACATGCCTGAGTGGTCTCAGTGTGGCGTTCCCTCTTCAGCAGGGCTGTCAGGGGGTCTTTCAGGTCGACGAGGGACTCCCGGGAGTTCTTGAGGAAAACAAGAGGAACATGCCACCTTCTAAGGGAGTCTATTTTATTGTTGGATGATACTTCTTTTTACCACACCAGAAATCTGCCTCCCATCTGGTTCCATGGGTTCCATCTAGCTTTCTTTATGGTACTGTTGTTTTTCCCCTCTCTGATAGAATTTTAAATTGCCTGAGACCAGCTCATGACCTTAATATCTTTAAATTTCTTTTCAGGTGGAATAGCTCTAGTTCCTCTATATCATATCATCTCCAGACCCCTTGCTATTCCAGCACCTTCCAGAGCCCACAGTGGTTGTTGTCCTCTTAAAATGTGGCATTCAGAGAGTCATAGAATGTTAGAATTTGAAGGGAGATTTGAAATGATCTAAGTTACAGCTTCCCCCACCCTCTGTTTTAATACCAATAGCACTTTTGATTGGCAAATCATTACAGATGTCAACGTGCAGACAGATTCAGTGAACCTACAGAAACCTTCTAAAGCAGTTAGTCTGAAAGTATATTTGGGTTGGAATAGTCTGGAGCCTGGAATTGTAAACAAAGTCTTTCTCTATCACAGCCAGTATGTGGGGAGAGTAACACGTCTTTTAACAGAAATAGCAATAAGTAACAGCACAATTTTCATTATTGTAGTTATGCATGTCCGTGCTGTGCCACAGTTCCTGCCATAGGTGGCTGTGACAGCTCAGGTGCTCTCTGAACCATGAGGTCAGTGCGTAAAAGGATGAGGTCGTGGCCAAGAGCTTGCAGGAAAATTTAATGCCTAAAATGGCCAAATTCCATTATACAAAAACTTTAATTAGGAACTGAACACGCACCCTCTTCTTGTGAGTTAGGAGTTTGAGGGTTCTGTGAACTCAAATACTAGTACTTGTGTATACTTTCACACTTACAGAGCACACTTCCCAGTCTGTTAGGCATTATTCTTATGCCCATTGTAGAGATGAGGGAGCTCAGGTTTTTGTTGTTGTTGTTTTTTGAGATGGAGTTTCGCTCCTGTTGGTCAGGCTGCAGTGCAACCGCGCAATCTAGACTCACTGCAACCTCTGCCTCCTGGATTCAAGCGATTCTCCTGCCTCAGCCTCTCGAGTAGCTGAGATTACAGGCATGCGCCACCACACCCAGCTAATTTGGTATTTTTAATAGAGACAGGGTTTCACCATGTTGGTCAGGCTGGTCTCGAGTTCCTGACCTCATGTGATCGACCCACCTCGGCCTCCAAAAGCGCTGGGATTACAGGCGTGAGCTACTGCGCCTGGCCGAGGGAGCTAAGTTTTAATCAGCTGCAAAAAAGTCATACAGCCAGGGAACACAAGAACGGTATCTCCCCTGCCCTCTTCTTTTTCTATATTCTGTCATCTTTCCATAATAAAATCCTCGAATATTGTGTTAATGGCATTTGAGGTATATCTGCTTTCCACCTGAAGATTATGCCATTCTCCATTTTGCAAAAGAAGAAATGAGCTTGAGAGAGCTCAAAACAACTTGCCCGAGGCCAGAGAGCCGTGGATCATGGGACTCCAAACCACGTGTGTCCTCAAGATGGAGAAATTGCACATTGTAACCAATCAGTGTGCTTTGTTGTTGACATTCTTGTCAGCACTCTGGGGCCCTTCACTCTGAGGTGATTGATTCATACCTCTTCGAAGATGAACATTTCTTTCAAGTTGATTCATGTAAGCAGAAATTGAGGTAGCAAATATTAGACTACATAGTTCAGAAGCAGGGCCTCTGCATGCTCAGGACTGTCACTGCTACAGCACCTTACACACTCACATTAAACTGGTTATTCACTAAAAGTCTGACATCTTTTTCACTTGAGCTACTAACAAACTAGGTCTTCTTCATTCTGTCATTTCTTTTTTTTTGAGACGGAGTCTTGCTCTGTCACCCAGGTTGGAGTGCAGTGGCCTGATCTCAGCTCACTGCAAGCTCCGCCTCCCGGGTTCACGCCATTCTCCTACCTCAGCCTCCCG
Organism: Colobus angolensis palliatus; assembly: GCF_000951035.1. NCBI lineage: Eukaryota > Metazoa > Chordata > Mammalia > Primates > Cercopithecidae > Colobus > Colobus angolensis. Next base: position 12,355,924 of record NW_012121820.1, read on the forward strand.
AGTAGCTGGGACTACAGGCGCCCGCCACCTC